>NW_025394091.1:0-3199 GCF_016433145.1 Gracilinanus agilis
TTGTGTAAATAGAATAGCCAGATCCCATTTAATAGTCAAGAATCTACTCAACACAGGCGTGCTAATGATGTCACTCCCACCTCCCTTAGTGGGGAGGGGAGACGAGTTACCCACACGTGACCATAAGTAACAAATCAAGAATAAGGGACTGCCCTTTGGGCAGTCCAAATCAATGTAGAAACTGCCATTTGTCCATTTGAATTAGAGGTGGACCACAGGAAGTGATGAAAGACACACTCTCTTTAAGTAAGTTAGTGAACTTCCTGTAGAGTTAGTTGGCGTCTGGAACTGGAAGAAGAAGCATCTCCTGAGACCACAGACAGATTACACTCGGTATTGTCACGTGGGTAAGTTAGGCTGGCTTCCTTGGCCTAGCTGGGCCAATTCTAAACTCTGCCTATCCGGCTGTTGGGCCTTGCGGCTTACAGCTTCATTTATTTAGTCTTCTACCTCCCTCTTCTCTTTATCCCTACTCACTTTCCTGATTGTAAATAAACTCCTCAACCCGATGCTGACTTGGGTCTGATTTAATTACAGAATCAACCTGAATTGTTGATTCCTGGCGGCCACATATTTTAAAGATATAACTATAATAACTAAATTTTAATTCTTACATTATTGGCTGACCACTCGGTCTCTCGAATTCCCTCAATCTTTCTGAATTTTTCTTGAATTCTTCTTTGTATCTATCCTTAAGTCAGCCTTCTCACAGCACGCCGTGGAGCTTCGGTCGATATAAAGCTGCTAGATTGGTGAGATCAAAAAACCTGGGGACCCTGAAATTTTAGCTAGGTTGCCTTTTTGTCTTAAGAAAAAAAAAAAATAAGCCTAGTAGGAGGCCTTGGCCACACCTGGGAAGGACTGCTCAGTTCTCCTAGCCAGGCCAGGAGCACACCTGAATAAGATTTAAAAGCAGCCAAATAGAAGCAGGAGGCACTAGACTTATTTAGTAGCCTTTGTTGCCAAGGTGCTTTTAAAAGAAATTATTCCTCGTTTTGGTCTGCCTGCACGTATTGACTCGGACAGAGGGAGTCACTTTACTGATTCAGTTTTATCTGAAATATATTCATGCCTGGGGATAACTCCAAAATTCCATGTACCATATCACCCCCAGAGCTCAGGCCAAGTTGAACGGATGAACAGAGAACTTAAAACCATGATTGGCAAATTATGTACTGAGACACATCTAAAATGGCCTGAAATTCTCCCTCTAGCTCTATTTTATCTTAGAAGCAGACCTAGGGGAGATCTACACATCTCACCATATGAGATGCTTTTTGGACATCCTCCTATACAGGCTAAACCTTTTTCTCCTGCATATACATCACTATTAGGAGGAGATACTTCTATTGCTTCCTATATACAGGAATTGCAACACAGACTGCGTGAACTCCATGAATCTGGAACTGCAGTACAAGCAGGACCAATAGACTTTTCACTTCACGACCTGAATCCAGGGGACAAGGTGTATATAAAGAACTTCCAGCGCACGGGGGCAACCCAGCCTTCGTGGGATGGGCCGTTTGAAATTTTAATAACCACCCCAACAGCTATAAAGATCGGAGAAAAGGACTCTTGGATTCATTGCTCACATGTAAAGAGGGCATCTTCTATTGAACCTGATTGACTGTTTCCTGTTACCTGCATTGGAGATAACAGTTCATGGACTCATGGATGTTAATTTGGAATCATTGGTTTGTCTTGATTCTTTCCCTGATTTTATTCTAATTTCTTATTGATTTACCTAATATCTTTTAATAGAATAATTGATATTTTTTTTGTCCTTTTCTCATTTCTTGTACTTGAGTACATATAATCACTTAATTTTTTCATTTTTGCAATGCTATAATTTTAATATATATATAATTGCTGTAATATTAAGGCTTACTCACAAGGTTTAGACTCCAAGAACTTGCCATATATTGTTAAATGTTATGGGACTGTGATTAATGCTTCTATCTAATTCCAGGAGAAGGGAACACATGAGCCATTAATGGTGCTAAGGAAAGCACAAGGTCATGAAGACCGACCGACAAATCCAATGGGATTTCTGAGAACATCTGCACAGTGCCAAGGAGCACAAGGTTAAAGAGATCATACATATACAGGTGGGATTGAGGTACTCCCACGCCAACACTGAGGACTTGAACTCAGTGTAAGAATCGAAGCTGCGACGCTTAACATATGTTAAGACGTAGGACTCTCCGAACTACACTGCCAGTCAGGTACCACAGGTTGGCTATTATCTGGCTCACCCATATACTCCTGAGAATGAAGGGAATGACAGACGCTTCCCTTGCATTTAAATCTGGTCCTTTTTTCTCTCTTATAGAATGGCAACTTCCTGTAGTCTTAGCTGCAAATGGGTAAGTGCAGTATTACTGCATTGTATCCTACAGACTAGCAGGATGGAAATTATAATTGATTAGACCCTAATACAAGGGCCTGTTATAAATTTTATTTTGTTTTCTTCAAAAATTTTTTATGTACATAACTTTTGATATTTTGATTTTAATGTTTTTTTTTTCAAAAGCTTCAATTTCTTCTATTTGATTTTTATATTTTTTCTTTTCTTTTTCTTTTGAATTGACTCATGCAACCCCATGATTCAACTGTATATATTGAGCTGATCTGGGTATTTCTTTCTAAATACCCACGTCAGGGGGGATTGTATTTTATAAAATCCAAGATTAATCGTATTTTATTATATCCAAGATTTAATTTTTGGTTTTGTTTGAGAAAATTCTCAGGGAAAGAAACTTGCTGATTCCTTAAATCCAGAGAATGAACTGTTTGCAGAGAGATGCCTGAAGAACCTACGTTTAATCAAGAGATCCAGAATGAACTTTGGGTTACAATTGATTGAACTGATGGGGTTTTGTTGCATCAAGTGATCCAGAACGAACTTTGGGTACTAATGAATGGACTGATGGGGTTTTGAACAGTTACCTTAATTGTACACGTTATGCTGATTGGGGACTGCCCCCAATTGGTTTCTTGTCAACGCGCTTAGCAAAACATTGGTTTTGCTTTCTCTTTTCCATTTCCCTCTTATCTCTAACTATTGTAGTTAGAAGGACCTTTGTGGTAGAAGATGTTTGTGTAACATGATCACTTGGGGTGACTAGGCACCCAATGATCATCAGGGGGGATTGTGTAAATAGAATAGCCAGATCCCATTTAATAGTCAAGAATCTAC
>NW_025394092.1:0-2543 GCF_016433145.1 Gracilinanus agilis
TTTTGAACCTAGGACCTCCTGTCTCTAGGCCTGACTCTCACTCCACTGAGCTACCCAGCTGCCCCCACCCCTGGTTTTTTAAAATGCCGTCTGTGTTACATATTTGTGATAATGCCTAATACTCTCCAATAGAATGTTAGCTCTTTGAGAATAAGAATTGTTTCATTGTTGCCTATATTTCCCCAATATTAAATACAAAGGTTTTCTTTTTTTTTTATTTTCATTGAGACTTTTTAGATCCTGTGTAAAGTGGGATAGAAAGGCAATAGAAAGTATATATATATATATTTCTACATACTTAGGATGTCTTTTTTTCCCTTTTGCTTTCAAATTCCTGAAGGATTTTTATTATATCCATCCAAAGTTCATAAGCTTAATAAATTTAAGAGAAAGTCCAAGAGATAAAAAAATTCCCAGGAATCCTCAGAACAATTACATAGCCAGAGTGAACTCTATATATTTTTTTAATTTCTAAAATCAAACCAAGCGTCTTAAAAGATAAACAGTGGAGCCTTTTGCCTGACACTGGGTTTTTTCTATAGGTTGCCTGATTGGTGCACATAAAACTGAGATTTAGCCACTTGAATAGTATATATCTATGAAATAGGCACTACGGCCATATGGGAACTCCTTCTCAATGAAAATTGTCATAGATGTCCTCAATCTGGAAGAAGAAAGCAATGCTGCTTTCCTTTGGGCCAGCAACTGCATTCCCTAACAGTGTGGAATCAATTCATCTCATGCTTAGTTAAGCAAGTGTGACTCTTATTTGGACTACTTAAAACACTACATTGTATAGAACATTTTCTTCATTCTCAGAGATGGTAGTACTTTGAAGGAAACACACCTGAAAAAAATATTTTACAAGTTTTTCCTATTCTCTGCTATAGGAGATTATTCAACAAAATTATTAAGTATCTGCTGTATCCACATCACTATGTTTAGAATGCAATGTAAAAAATGAAACTATCTATAAAGCTGGAGCTTATATTTTATAGGGAGATAATAGAGAAACAAATGAAAAAAGACAAGGTAATTTAAAATTAAAGAAAACATTAACAACTAAAGGCAAGTCATTTAACTCTATTTCCCCTGTCCTTACCCTTTGGTCTTAGAGTTGTTACTGACAGATTTTCTTTTAATGTTTACCTTCTGTCTTAGAATCAATAAACTGTATTGGTTTGCAATGGATAAATATTTTGCCCAGGATCACGAAGATTAGATATGTCTGAGGCCATATTTGAACCCAGAACCTCTAGTCCCTAGGGATAGCTCTTTAACCTCTGAGCCACCTAGTTGCACCCCCTGCCCCAATCACCCCTGGTTTTTTTTTTTTTTTGTTGTTGTTGTTGTTTTGTTTTGTTTTAACCCTTGTACTTCGGTGTATTGTCTCATAGGTGGAAGATTGGTAAGGGTGGGCAATGGGGGTCAAGTGACTTGCCCAGGGTCACACAGCTGGGAAGTGGCTGAGGCCGGTTTTGAACCTAGGACCTCCTGTCTCTAGGCCTGACTCTCACTCCACTGAGCTACCCAGCTGCCCCCACCCCTGGTTTTTTAAAATGCCGTCTGTGTTACATATTTGTGATAATGCCTAATACTCTCCAATAGAATGTTAGCTCTTTGAGAATAAGAATTGTTTCATTGTTGCCTATATTTCCCCAATATTAAATACAAAGGTTTTCTTTTTTTTTTATTTTCATTGAGACTTTTTAGATCCTGTGTAAAGTGGGATAGAAAGGCAATAGAAAGTATATATATATATATTTCTACATACTTAGGATGTCTTTTTTTCCCTTTTGCTTTCAAATTCCTGAAGGATTTTTATTATATCCATCCAAAGTTCATAAGCTTAATAAATTTAAGAGAAAGTCCAAGAGATAAAAAAATTCCCAGGAATCCTCAGAACAATTACATAGCCAGAGTGAACTCTATATATTTTTTTAATTTCTAAAATCAAACCAAGCGTCTTAAAAGATAAACAGTGGAGCCTTTTGCCTGACACTGGGTTTTTTCTATAGGTTGCCTGATTGGTGCACATAAAACTGAGATTTAGCCACTTGAATAGTATATATCTATGAAATAGGCACTACGGCCATATGGGAACTCCTTCTCAATGAAAATTGTCATAGATGTCCTCAATCTGGAAGAAGAAAGCAATGCTGCTTTCCTTTGGGCCAGCAACTGCATTCCCTAACAGTGTGGAATCAATTCATCTCATGCTTAGTTAAGCAAGTGTGACTCTTATTTGGACTACTTAAAACACTACATTGTATAGAACATTTTCTTCATTCTCAGAGATGGTAGTACTTTGAAGGAAACACACCTGAAAAAAATATTTTACAAGTTTTTCCTATTCTCTGCTATAGGAGATTATTCAACAAAATTATTAAGTATCTGCTGTATCCACATCACTATGTTTAGAATGCAATGTAAAAAATGAAACTATCTATAAAGCTGGAGCTTATATTTTATAGGGAGATAATAGAGAAACAAATGAAAAAAGACAAGGTAATTTAAAATTAAAGAAAACATTAACAACTAAA
>NW_025394093.1:0-5963 GCF_016433145.1 Gracilinanus agilis
CTGAGTAATTTCTTTTAGTATGGAGTCCAAATTTCTATTAATTTCTGCTTTTTCAGGAAGACCAATGATTCTCACATTGTCTCTTCTAGACCTGTTTTCTTATCTGTCAATTTCTCTTTGAGATATTTCATGTTTCCTACTATTTTATCAGTCTTTTATTTTTGCTTTATTTGTTCTTGTTGTCTTGAGAGATCATTAGATTTTAATTGCTCAATTCTAGCCTTTAGAGATTGGTTTTCCTTTTCAATATGGTCGTTTTTGGTCTTCAATTTACTTGCCTCACTATCCAATTTTGAAATTCTGCCTTTTAAACTGTCATTTTCTTGCCTGATTTTGTTTTTTAAATTTGATTACCATTTTGTTTTATTTTTGAGCATCTTTCTCCAATTGGGAGTTTCTATCTTCTAACCTGTTAATTTCCTTTTGTGCTATTTCCCACTTCTCTCACCAAATGTCTTCCATCTTTTTTGTCTTCTCAGATTTGAACTCTTCAAGAGCTTGTGACCAGTTTTCATTACTTTGGGAATGTTTGGATATAATTATTTGTTCTCCTCTGCTGTTTGCCCTGTTTTCTGGATTTTCTCCGTGTAAAAGCTGTTGAGTGTTAAAGATTTCTTCTTGTTGATCTTTCTCTTTTGGGGTTACTGAGTCTGGCTTGCCATTTTTAGCCCAGCACCCTCTCAGCTTTATCCTCATGCCCAGGGTTTGTCTGGGCTCTTTAGGCTCCCGAGGTCTCAGGTCTAGTAGTTCTCAGGGTCGAGTCTCCTGGTGGTCCCTCTTTTTGTTCCTCTGACTGAAGCTCCTTTAACTGTCTCAGGACACTGCTTCCACAGTCATGCACCCCTCTGCACTGGTTCCCCACCCAAGGTCTGTGCCTTCGCGGAGGACCCGTGTCCGTGCCTTTGTCTGTGCCTTCACCCGTGCCTGTGCTCAAGGTCTGTGTTCAAAGTCCACATGTTCTTTAGCCTCTTGGGGTCTTAAGTTTTGCTGCTCTCAGGAATAGGCCCTGGTGATCCCAGGTTTCTGCCAAGGACACCCAAACTTGCTCTAACTCTTGTGAGCTGTCTTTGGCACTGTAGGTGGTGTGTGGGGGTAGGGGGTTGCTCAGCTCGCGTTTTAGTGAGAGCTTTTTCACTCCCTTATAGCATGGAAATGCCCCGTTCCATGTACCTTTAAGGCTGTGCCCTGTTTTGGGGTCCCTTCATTCGTCTGGAGTTGTTTCTATGTCTTCTTGAGGAGTCCTATATGTGTGGGTTAGGAGAGGTCAAGCAGGTGCTTTTTACTCTGCTGCCATCTCATCCTGGAAGTCCCAATGCCTTTTTTTACTACCAAATTCCTTTTACTTATTCCAAAGCTAGGCAATTGAAAAACAGGGAAGGAAAACTATAGACCAATCTCCCTAATAAGCATAAATGCAAAAATCTTGAATAGGTTATCCATCATGATCATGTGGGATTTATACCAGGAACGCAAGGATTGTTCAACATTAGCAAAACCATCCACATAATTGATCATATCAACAACCAAACCAACAAAAATCACATGATTATCTCAATAGATGCTGAAAAAGCCTTTGACAAAATACAACATCCATTCGTATTGAAAACACTAGAAAGTATAGGAATAGAAGGATCTATTAGATGTAGAAATAGAAATAATAAACAGTATATATTTAAAACCATCAACAAGCTTCATATGCAATGGGGATAAATTAGAAGCCTTCCCAATAAGATCAGGAGTGAAACAAGGATGCCCATTATCCACCTCTATTATTTAACACTGTACTAGAAACACTCATAATAGCATTTAGAGAAAAAAAAAAGAAATTGAAGGTATTAAAATAGACAATGAGGAGAATAAGCTATCACTCTTTGCAGATGATATGACGGTCTACTTAAAAAATCCTAAAGAAGCAACTAAAAAGCTAGTGGAAATAATCATCAACTTTAGCAAAGTTGCAGGACACAAATACATGCACATAAATCATCAGCATTTTTATATATTTCCAACACATCTCGGTAGCAAGAATTAGAAAGGGAAATACCATTTAAAATCACCATAGACAATGTAAAATACTTAGGAATCTATCTACCAAAACAAACACAGGAATTATACGAAAACAACTAAAAAACACTTTCTAAACAATTAGAACTAGATCTAAACAATTGGGAAAACATTGATTGCTCATGGGTTGGACAAGCTAACATAATAAAAATGACCATTCTACCCAAATTAATTTACCTATTTTGTGCCATACCTATCCAACTACCAAGAAACTTTTTTATTGAATTACAAAAAATCTATAACAAAGTTCATTTGGTAGAACAAAAGATCAAGAATATCAAGAGAAATAATGAAAAAAAATGTGAAGGTAGGTGGCCTAGAAATATCAAATCTTAAACTGAAACATAAAGCAGCAGTCATCACATCAATATGCTACTGACTAAGAGACAGAAGGGAGGAACAGTGGAATAGACTTGGGGTAAGTGACATCAGCAAGACAGTGTATGGTAAATCCAAAGAGCCCAATTTTTGGGACAAAAATCCACTATTTGACAAAAACTGCCAGGAAAAATTGGAAAAAAATATGGAAGAGATTAGGTTTAAATCAACATCTCACACCCTACCCCAAGATAAATTCAGAAAGGGTGAATGACTTGAATATAAAGAAGGAAAGTAAGTAAATTAAGTGAATACAGAATAGTATACTTGTCAGATCTCTGGGAAAGGAAAAAGATTTTAAAACTAAGCAAGAGTTAGAAAAAAATTACAAAATGTAAAATAAACAATTTTGATTACATTCAATTAAAAAGTTTTTGTACAAACAAAAGCAATGGTACCAAAATTAGAAGGGAAGCAACAAACTTGGAAAAAATCTTTATAAGTAAAAACTTTGACAGAGGTTTACTTAAATATACAAGGAGCTAAATCAATTGTATAAATAATCAAGACATTCTCCAATCGATAAATGGGCAAGGGGCATAAATAGTCAATTCTCAGATAAAGAAATCAAAACTATCAGTAAGCACTTGGGAAAGAGTTCTAAATCTCTAATAATTAGAGAAATGCAAATCAAAACAACTCTGAGGTATCACCTCACCCCTAGCAGATTGGCTAAAATGAGAGAAAGGGAGAGTAATGAATGTTGGAGGGGATGTGGCAAAACTTGGATATTAATGCATTGCTGGTGGAGTTGTGAACTGATCCAACCATTCTGGATGGCAATTTGGAACTATGCCCAAAGAGCAATAAAAGACTGCCTGCCCTTTGATCCAGCTATAGCATTGCTGGGCTTGGACCCCAAAGAGATCATAGATGAACAGACTTGTACAAAAATATTTATAGCCGCGCTTTTTGTGGTGGCAAAAAACTGGAAAACGAGGGTATGCCCTTCAATTGGGCAATGGCTGAACAAATTGTGGTATATGCTGGTGATGGAATACTACTGTTGTCAAAGTAATAATAAACTGGAATGTGAACTGGAAAGACCTCCAGGAATTGATGCAGAGTAAAAGGAGCAGAGCCAGAAAAACATTGTACACAAGACTGATACACTGTGGTAAAATTGAAAGTAATGGGCTTCTGTGCTAGCAGCAATGCAATGATTTAGGACAATTCTGAGGGACTTATGGAAAAGAACGCTACCCATATTCAGAGGAAGAACTACAGGAATGGAAACACAGAAAAAATAACAATTCCTTGAACATATGGTCTAAATGACCACCCCAGTGAAACTATCAAAAATATGACAATCGATCTTGATCAATGACACATGTTAAAACCAATGAAAATGAGCTTCAGCTATGGGTTGGGAGGGTTGGGAGGGTTGGAGGGGAGAGTAAGGGCATGAGTCATGTTACTATGGAAAATTTTTCTAAAAAAAAAAAAAAAGATTAGTAGGATTTCAAATGCAGTATGACTCCTTCCAGCAGGAGAATAGATTGGTCCACTATGGGATATAGAAATTTGGTGTTAGCTTTGTCATTCTTTGCCTCAGTGTAATCATTTCTAGATTTAGTAGAATCAGTGGCAGACTCTGTTTAGGTTTTCTCTATTATATCCAGTTGCATTATAATATGGTTGTCATGATTTTGACCCTCTCTAATCTTTCTGTTTATCTCAATTAGTTGCTTAATCTGGTCTTTCAGTGTCAGTATTAGTTCAGTATTTTCCTGCTTTGGCTTTCCCCACAAGTGGTCAATTAGTCTCTTTAGTGCCCATAGTCCTTGTAATATTGATATCAAGATAGCTCCCAAAGTAGGCAGGAAAGCTAATAATTCTGCCATACTGACAGCTAGCCATTTTTAGGAATCAAAATTAACAGAATTTTGAGCAGATAAGCAGATATCATTTGACACCACAATGTGTAAGCACTTTGTGTAACCATATAAAGCATCCAGACTCTGCTTTTGAAAGGTATAATACTCCTCTTCCCTTCAAATATCCCAATGATGTGATCTTCTAAAGCCCTAGGACTCTTGATGAAGCTAAGTCTGGAGTAAGTTTAAGATTTATTTTGTTTTTGTTTTTTTAATTTTTTAAATTTAAATATTTTATTTGTTTAAAAAAAATTTCCATGGTTACATGATTCTTGTTTTTATTTTCCCCTTCACCCCCCCCCCCCATATCCAATGCACATTTCCACTGGTTTTAACATGTGTGATCAATCAAGACTTATTTACATATTATTGATAGTTTCATTGGTGTGGTTGTTTCAAGTCTACATCACCAACCATGTCTGTAGCAAACCCATGTGTTCAAGGGGTTGTTTTTCTTCTGTGTTTCCACTCCTGAACGTCTTCCTCTGAATGTGGGTAGCATTCTTTGGTGCATACATATTGAGTACTTTTATTTCCTAATTGTCTATACTTCCTTTTATCTGGATGTAATTACCTTCCCTTTCTCTTTTTATCAAATCTATTTTTACTTTGGATTTTTCAGAAATTACGATTGCCACTCTTGCCTTTTTTTTCCTCAGTAAAAGCCCAAAAGATTTTGCTTCAGCCCTTTACCTTAAACCTGTGTATGTCCACCTGCCTCAAATGTGTTTCTTGTAGACAACATGTGGTAGGATTTTGGTTTCCAATCCACTCTGCTATTTGTTTCCATTTTATTTGTGAGTTCATCCAACTTACATTCAGAGTTATAATTATCAGCTGTGTATTCTCCATCATTCTGATATCCTTTCTTAGTTCTACCCCTTCTTCTTGTGCTATTTCCTTTTAATCCAGTGGTTTGTTTTAGGCCAATCCCCCTTATCCCCTCCCTTGATTTACTTCCCTTTTTACTCCCTCCCTTATTCCCTTCTTTTTATTTTTTAAGGCCTAATGAATTCCCTCCCCCCTCTCCTCCCTTTCCTTTTTTGACCTGCCTACTCTCCTGCTCCCCTTGGTTAATGCCTTCTGATTTTCTCAGTAGGGTTTGATAGAATTCTATATCCCAATGGATATAGCTACTCTTCCCTGTCAGGGTTAATTCCGCTGAGAGTAAGGTTTAAATATTACCTCTTAATGCTCTCTTCCTCTCCTTCTTATAATAGTATTTATCCCCTCCCCTTCCCATGCCCTCTTTGTGTGTAATAGAATATCCCATTTTTCTTATTCATTCAAGTTTCTCTTGGTGCCATCTACTATTCACCTCCCTCTTTCCCACCTTCCCATCTCTTCTTAGACCATTTAGTGCTCTAACCTCTCCCTATGAATAATTCTTCTAATTACTATAATGGTGATTATAGTTTTTGAAGATTACACCTAACAATTCTCCATAAAGGAATACAAATATTTAGATCTTATTAAAGCCCTTAAAGAGGCAAAATTAAATATAAGAGTTTTCTTTGTTTCCCCTCTGTTTCTTATTTACCTTTTATTGTTTCTCTTGGTTTTTGTGGTTGGATATCAAACTCTCCATTTAGTCATGGTCTTTTCTGTGCAAATACTTGGAAATCTTCTAGCTTGTTGAATGCC
>NW_025394094.1:0-9408 GCF_016433145.1 Gracilinanus agilis
CTATTTCTTTTCCACTATACAAAACTATGAATAAATTCAAGATGGATTATAGATGGGGTTGATCAAAGGTCTATTGCCTCAGATCTGTTTCTGATAACTGCTAGTAGGATCTTTCTGTAACAGTATGAATCAGGGCCAGTGAGGTAAGGGTAAAGGGTTAGATAACACTAAGCTCTTCTGGTCAGAGGTTTGCTAGGCCTAAGTAGGTAGTTTCTACCACCTTCTTTCCTCCCAGCACCCCGATCCCAGAATGAGTGAGTGTCTTAGCTTGGAGTACCCCTTTATATACCCTCATTCCAACTGACCTTAACTGCCCTGGCATTGTGGGGTTCGTTGGCTTGCAACTCCACTTGGGATTCTGAGGTTACAATAATCCCAGTTTCATATGCACAGAATTTCAACTAGAAATTCTGCTGGCATCTTGCTTACATTGTCCTAATTTATCCTATGCAACTAAGTCTATGTCTTCTATTTCCCCCAACATAAAAAATCTACCACTTATTCTATACCCTAGCTAATTCTAACTACCTATGATCTAAGAAGGGTAAGGAAACTTATTTTCAGGGAAGGGTATGATTTTACAAGCAATACAGGTATGACAATACATGAAAAAATGTTAACACAAGTGTGCAACAATAAACTTTTCCAACTAACAATATCTAACTTTGCAAAACAGCAATAAATCTAAGTTAAGACTTTATTATTTATTTATCCATTTATTTATATCAAACAAAGCAACCAAAGTGTTCTATAGTACTGCAATAAAAGCAGAATAATCTTAAAACAAAACTACTACTCAATTAAATTAACTAATCTAAAGTGTTAATTGAATTAGTACTTCTTATCCTATTTGTGTTAGTGTTTTAATTCCCTATGTATGGTTACTTATGCCTATATTATACATATTGTTTCTTTCCCTAATCTGACTCTCAATTTCAACTTCCCTATCTCCATCTGTCCCTAAGCTATTAGTAATCTCAAGCCTATTCTGTTAGTAATAATTACGTACATTTCTACATTATATTATTCACAGATATTTACATTATGAAACTTTTTACAAGCAAGAGTCATAGTGATGTTAGCTAAATCAAGAAAATCAATGGTTTTCTTGATATGGTTACGATCATATGATATTCTGCAACTATTTACACATGTATACATGCAATATTTACATGTGACTTTCAAACTCTCATTAATCTACACGAGGTCCATGTTAAGCATCAGTTCTGTGTTATGTATCTATCATATTCTGATGCATGCATATACTTACCCTTTGTTGCTAGGTGTTTTTGTCACCACTGGAAAAATCACACTTCTCATTTTGTTCATCTGTGTAGTGTGGCATGAAAACCTATCATGTGGTATTTTATTTGTGCATAGTGTAATTCGACACAACAACCTTACATAATCTGTTCCCCTAGTCCTCTTCTTGCAATTGTATTATAAAGTACACAGTTTTTTGTAGATGTCTTTTCCTGGTGATGGTCTTTGCAGTGTGTTGATTTTTCTATTCTTTGGGCTTTCATCTGTTTCTGGAAACACATCTTGTTTGTTGTCTTATACTTGACTGAAATCTTGTCACCTTCTTATTCTGGATCAGTTGTGATTGTGTAGCTGTAGTTGTGTTGATTGTATTGTATAATTATTTTTTGAGTTGCACTGATTTTTAGATTTTGTAAATGATTTCTGTTAATTCAATTGTCATCACCTGTTGTTCCTGCATCTTGTGTATCTGCTTGTGTATCTATTATTGTTTGTTGTTGGTCTAATTCAGTTATTATCTTTGGGTGTTCTTCGGTTATAGTTCCTTTTGCTGGTTTCACGTGTTTGATGTGAAACCATGGATCTCTGTTCTTCACCTTTATACTTGTAGGGGTTGTCAGCAAGATTTGATAAGGTCCAATCCATTTGGGGTCAACAATGGATTTCCTGGTAAAGTTTCTGATACATACCATGTCTCCTGGTTTTAGGTTGTGTAGGTTAAAATCCAATGTAACTCTTTGGTGTAAAAGACCCAATTTGTGTAACTAATCCGAGTCTTTCCTGCAAAGCCTTTATGTACTGAAACAGTTTGCATTCAGCTCCTAGCATGGACAAATGAGCTGTTTTTTGAGTTGCACCATGCCATGGGGGGAGGGGGAGACCATACAAGAGCTCAAGTGGTGATAGGTGTGTGTCACTGCTGGGCTGGCTTCTCAGATAAAACAGGCCAATTGAGAGAGTATGTACCCATTTCAGTTGACTTTCTGAGCAAATTTTCCAATTAGTGTTTTTATTTGCCTGTTAAATCTCTCAACCTGCCCTGAGGTCTCCAGATGATAGATGCTGTGATAAATTCCCTTTATTCCCAAGGTTTTATAAACTTCCTGCAGAACAATATTAACAAAGTGTGAACCATGATCCCAGTCAATTTTTGATGGAATGGAAAATCTTAGGATGATCTCTTTTAGTAGGGCCTTTACCACAAATGTGGCATTGTTCTTTTTTGCTGGGTACACCTCAGGCCATCTTGTCAGCCAACTGATAATGACGAGGGCATACTTGAACCCTTGGCATTTTGGGATGCTTATACAGTCGATCTGCAAGCATTCAATTGGGGTGTGGGTTAGCTGACTCCCACTGAGCCCTTTAATTTGGGTCATATCCTGATTAAATCGCAGGCAGATCTAACACTTTTGGCACACTCTTATGACATAGATTGAAATGCCTCTGGCTGTCCTGTGTCATCTTATGCTATCAATCAAGGCTTGGGTTCCATAGTGTCCTTTCTCATGGATTACATTGCATAGGGAATAGAACAGTGCTTCTGGCAGGATGGGTTTGCCTGAAGCTGAGAACCAGATGCCTCTCACTAGTCTGGCCCCTAGATGTTTCTTCCAATTTTCCACTTCTTTTGCAGAGTAGGTTTGTTTAAGATATGTCTCATTCACCAAGAGGAAGTTTAGAACATGGATAGGACCAAGCCTAGTTCCATATTTGGCTGTAATGTCGGCCCTGTGGTTCCCTAATTTTACACAATCCTCCCCACTCTGATGACTTCTGCAGTGCATCACAACAACCTATCTGGGCAATTGGACAGCTTCTAGGAGTTGGTTTATAATTTCCCCGTAAGCGATTTGCTTCCCACTAGAGGTAATGAAGCCTCGATGTTTCCAGATTTGATCTGTAGCATGGATCACATTGAAGGCGTATTCTGAATCAGTATACACACTGATTCTTTTATTTTTGCCAATCTGGAGTTCTCTGGTGAGGTTCAGGATCTTGGCACCTTGTGCACTCATCAACTTCAGTAGGGCTGTGTACCACAATGTCATGTCTTGAGTCACAACAGCTGTACTTGAGAATCTTTCCCCATCTACCACATAGGAGGAACCATCAGTAAATAGAGTCAAGTCTGCTCCAATTAGGGGGATGTCTGTTAGATCCTCCCTAGTCTTTTCCACTATTTCCAGTGTGTCATTGCAGTTGTGTAAGGGTTCCCCTTGTAATGGTAGATCAGGCATGAGTGTTGCTAGGTGGATCTTTTTGCAATGGTGAAAAGTTATATGTTCATTGCCTAGCAACACAACTTCATACTGGGATAACCGCTGAGATGTAAAAGCTTGCAAGTTGAATTCTATATGGTGTGGTGAATACACCATGAGCCTGCATCCCAGTACTAGAGTAGATGATTTCCTGATCATTAGGGCAACAGCTGCAATTCTTCTCAAGCATGGGGACATGCCTCTGGCAACAACATCTAACTGCGAACTATATAATACGTGATGCGTCTAAATTGATCTCCCAGAGTCTGCATTAAAACTGCAGAAGTGATTCCCTTGTCCTCATGCAAAAACAGATAGAATGGTTTTGCACAGTTGGGAATTTTAAGGGCAGGTGCTATTAGTATAGCTGTCTTCAGTTTCTCTATTGCATGCTTGTGATCCTGTGAGTTTCAAGGCTTCAGGGACTGTGTTCCTGGTTAAGTCTGTTAGTGGTTTAGATATCAGACTAAAACCAGGTATCTAATGCCTACAGTACCCTGTCGCTCCTAAGATTGCATGGAGCTGCTTCTTGGTTTTAAGCATGCTCAGCTTCTGTATATCAGCTACCCTCTTCTGGGAAATCTTTTTTGTGTCCCCCCCCCCCCAATATAAAGCCCAGATATTCTACTTTTTGTATAACCTAGTGCCACTTTGCTTTTGAGACCTTGTACCCTCTCTTGCATAGTTCTTGTAGCAGAATTTTACTGTCTTTCGGACACACATGGACATTTGGTGACATAAGCAAAATTTCATCCACATAGTGAACCATCTTGCTCTCAGTGAAGTTGATGGATTCAAGGTCTCTCTTAAGGATTTGGCAGAAGATATTTATGCTTTCTGAAAATCACTGTGGGAGTCTTTTCTAACAGATTTGCTTTCCTTCCCAAGTGAACGCAAAAATCTTTTGTCTGTCTTCATGCAGGGGCACACTGAAATAAGCACTACAGAGATCAATTTCAGTAAACCACACTGCATTACTGGGGATCTCTGCAATAATATCACTACTGCATGGCCTTTCTTGACAAAGTTGTTAACACCCCTCAAATCCTGAACAAAAATCACCACTGTGTGTTGCCATTTGCATCTTTTCTAGGCTTCTTGTTAGGTATTATAGGTGTATTAAAGTCAGAAATAGTGTGGACCAGAATTCCTTGCACCAATAGGCTCTTTATGATTGGTCTGATATCCTCTGTGGCCTCTTTGCTTAATTTGTATTGAGGGATCTTAGGTGGAGCGTCCTCTTTCACTTCAATCCTGACCAGTGTTGCAGACTTCAAAATTCCTACATCCGTTGAGTGTTTTGCCCAGACTTTGTTGGGAATGTCCTTGGGGATCTAAAAAATACTTCCTTTATGATGTTCCTTCTCATTATCCTCCAATTGCCGCAGGAAAAGCAATGGATGATGCTTGAGAGGCTGCTTGGGCAGATGTAGAAAGATTTGGCCTGATTGATTGCATTGAATTGTTGCCGAGTTTACACAAAACATCGCACCCCAAAAGATTTGATGGACATCAGAGTATCAGTAAGAATGTGTGTTCTAGAGTAAGGGGACTGATTTTGACCATCTCTGAGCTTAGTTTTGGCACTGTCTCTATTTGTCCGGTGGCCCCTTTTACTCTTACAGACCCCATTATGGTGCATTACTCTGGTACTGATTTCAGCACAGATCTGGTGGCACCCGTGTCAATAAGGGCTGGGTAAATTTGATCTCCAATTTGTACCATGACCAAGGGCTCTTTGTCTTTGGCAGTTTGATCGACAGGTATCAGTGGTACCTCGGTGTCAATATAGCCTAAGTCCTACTCATGTTACTCTTGGGCTTTTGTTTGTTCTGGCTCAGGACCCTTTGGTTGCAATAGAATGTATCCCCTTTACAACTGATTGTTGCTTGGATTTGCAGTGTTTCTGTTTTTGTTTTGCAGCTTGGTTCAGTGAAGCTGCTTATGGGCTTATTGCTATTATTTTGTAACTCATCTGTTGTAGACCATGAGCAAGGTAAAGTGCATTGAGCTTTCCTGAGCACACTTTACTTGATGTTTACAAGGCTAGACTCAGGATAAGCTTGCATTGGAGGAAATTCCTTGTCTGCATTGGGAATGTACAGCTGGTCACTGATCACATCCCAATCCTGTGAGTCCAGGTCTATGTCTTGTGCATGACTCATAGACCTGATGTCAGTAGAAGGAAACATAATGCCACCTGCATTTTGTATAGGAAACGAGTTACTGTGTTGGACTTATGTTATCTTCCTATTTCTGTTACTGGGTCTCCTTCTATAGCACTGACAGTTTCTTTCATATTGGATTCCTCCATATGCATGTCCTTTAAGCTTTCTCCAGATGCAGTCCTCTCTGAAGTGACTCAAGCTTGAAGATGTGACAGCTTATGATTTAAATCTCCCTGCAAAGTTGATTGTGGTAGGAACTCTTTGGCTGTTAGATTTCTTTTCAGAGTCCTATTGTTCTTGCAGTAGCTTGCCTATTTACATTCCCTTTCAGCATCTAACTCTGTAAGAGAGTAGCCTGTGTCTGTTTTTGAGGATTTCACTCTTTTCCTTCTCAATGGTTTGTACAGGTTCTTCTTTGTTGCTGACAGTCTTTCTTTATGAGATCCTATTTAAAACACCCAGCTAAGGTCATTTCTTCTGCTGCTTTGCATTGCTTTCCTAATGATTGATTCAAATGATCCACTTTTCTAATAGTCATTGATGTTTCATGTCTCAGCAAGTTTGGAACAGATGTATTTAATGGTGCTAAAGGTTGAATATTAGCATTTGATGTTTTTAATGGTTTGTTCTTTTCAATGTTATCATGATTAATCAGTGCTAATTCCCTCAGGTTCAAATCAAGGTTTTATGTAGGTACAAGGGTATTTCTCCTTTCTGCTTTTAAATCACAGTTCTCTATCCCATAGATTCTATTCCTTATTTCTATAACATCTTTCTCCACTTGCAATTCTTCTTCAATCTTTTCCCTATAATCATATCTTGTTTCAGCAAGCCCATAACTTATTAATGCATTTTCCAGCTCAGCTTTTTTTGCTATTTCTGCCTTTTCACTGCCAAACCCTTTTCTCTTGTTTCAATTGTCAATACGGCTTCCTTGGTTCACAAATTAGTGCAAGGTCTTTCTCCTTGGGCTACAAATTTCTCCATTGTAGACAAACTTGGAGAACTACTTGAATTGGAGCAAGTGTGGTCACAGCACCTTGATTTTCCAGTATTATTATTATATCTATTGCTGTTGTTACTATTGTTGAGGCGGGAATTATATAATAGGTATTCCTCTTGTTGTTATAATTATGGTTGTTAAAGTTAATTTGTTACTTAAAACAACAATCTTTCACAATATGGCCAAGTTTCTGACACAAGAAACACTTCTTTACACTGTTGTATGATTGTCTCGGTTGGCTTTGGTTTCTCTGATTTTGTGTATGCAGTGCCAAATTCTTGATTTCTTCCATTTCTTTCTGCTTTCTTGAGCTGTTTCTTCAAGTCAGCAATAATAATCTTTTTCCTTATCAGAGGTCTTCATTACTTTGGGCTCTTTATCATGGAATTCATGCACACAGGAAGCTGTCTTCCTCAGATCTTCAACAGACAGGGATTCCTACCCAGGACAATGCAGCCGGAAGTATGTCTGGATAGAGACCACACTTCCCTTTATAAATTGCCTCCTAATGTTCTGGATGTTATACTCACTCATATTCTGAAAGCCTATTCCCTCCAGCTTCCATGAGCCTACTGAGGAAAGTATTCAGGTGTTCATTCTCTCCCTGACTTAGTTTCTCGAAAAGTCCCCAGCTATTAGGCATTTTAGCATGATTTTCACAGCTTCCATGATATTTTCAAGGCAATGACAAAGGAAAGCCATGTTGCCATGGGAGGAAAGTGTTATATTTAAAGGAGGTCACCTGTATCTATTTGAGGTAGTAGAAATGATGTACAGAGAGGATAAGATGGCACTTCTCCTTTATAACAGTTGCCCAGGCAGGATCCTTCAGGTCAAAGAGGTTTATCCCTTCAGGACCCACCTGGGGTTAATTGATATATTGATTTGGGCTCTTCAGCTGGGATAATGTTGATATTCTGACTGTGTTGACTCCCTTCCCAAATGAGCTTTGGAAACCAATTTAGGAAGGTACTTTAAACTTTATACATTTAACAAGAAGGATAAGGGTAAAGGACTGAGGTATAGGAGACTCTACTTTAACTGTTACTAATGAAACTCTTACTGTTGGCAAATGAAGAATCAATGTTAGCTTCCCTCTGGTTCAGCCTGGCCAGGGCTAAACCAGAGTAGGTAAACTGCTGGGAAATCTTCAGCTTCTTCTTCTGTAGATCTTAGCCTTAACAGTTGAGATATATCCACCCTTTCCACCCTCTTCTTCGTCTCCTGCCCACTTGCCGGATCCCTCCCGGGCCCTGGGAAGCCTAGATAACTAGATGATGAAACTCCTAATATCTAGGGGCAGTAGACACCAAGGTGGTGGTCAAGTATAGGTTGATAACGGTATATCAAGGACAGGAAGAGCTTGCAGAGAGATGTTTGCACCCTCTCACTCCAAGACCAAGATCCACCTATCTCTAGCCTCAGCACAGGTAAAAGACCCAGAACTTCTGCTCAGGGTTCACAACTGCCCCTCCTGACTCTCGCATGCCTCTCTGGGAACATTCTATCCAACTGACTTATCTGTCAATCATTGAATGAACTTCAAGCTCCCAGAGGTTCAATATAACAAAAGTTCTAAATCCTCATATTGCTGAGGCCAGGAGGCTAGGTTGGGATTACTCCTGGTCTCAGCTATAAACTTGGCCTTCTCACTGGGGGTAAAAAGCTCTGACAAAAGAATCTCCAGGTCATGAAAAGTGGGGGTCATAAAGGCGAATTGTCCTAAATTCTTTGATTGCCTTGTGGGAGTCGAGATAGAATTGTGGGAACCTTTTTTTCCAGGATGTCCAAGTCCCCACTAGAGAAAGGTTTGTACTCCTTGACGTGTAAGATCCCAGAATTGGGCTGGACCACTGTTCGGTCACATATAGGCAAAATAGTAACTGCTGCCTCAGCCCCCTGTGGCTTTTCTTTGTTGTTGTTCTCATTCTTATCTGTGGCCTTGTTCTAACTTGTTCCCTCAATTAATTCTAGTTACAAAATGGTCTTTGCATCAATTTCCTTGCCCTCTCTTATTTGTCTATCTCGATTAGTTCCTTGATTTGTTGTTTCAGTGCCTCTATTATCTGTGTAGATCATCACTCTTGCCAAATATATGTCTTATCAGTTTCCTAAGAGCCCAGTAACCTTGGAGCAGTGATAACAAAACTGCCCCATAGGTTGGTATGAAGGCCACAACCTATCCAATGGTAATCTTCAGCCACTCATGTACATCATATATTTTTTAAAAGTTCCAGCATGTATTGGGGTATTAATACTACTCATAAATTGTAAGCTCCCAACCACAAGCTATAGAGCAGAAGAGTACTGCTCACAATGATGAAAATTATTCTTCCTAGATAATAATCTATCTTCCTGTTTTGCTTCTCAAAATGGTTATTCTGTTATAATCTGTTGGTAAGATTCAGAAGCCGTAGCTGGCTCTGCCAAATTGTAAGAAGCAAGATTCAGGATGCTGGCAGGGAAAACTCAAGCCGCGGAGGATGGGTAGTAATGCAGTTAGAACTCCACTCTCCTCCCCTGCCAGTATAGAGGTCTGTCAGCTGATCTTAACTGAAGAGAAAGTGGGCCAATGGCTTCTTGTATTACCTGACTAAAACTTCTCCACAAGCTAGACTTGATATCACAAAAGTGTATTCCCACAAGAAATTGAGGTCTCTAGTTATTGAATGTAATCCCCCAATCAAGGATAGTTGATATGTTCAAAGTGCCT
>NW_025394095.1:0-9487 GCF_016433145.1 Gracilinanus agilis
GTCCTGGGCAGTTAGACATAGTTTCACCTCACCCCCTCTCCTATCCTCTCAAAAAACAATTAAACTGTTTCCTTTTCTTTGTACCTTAAAGCTCCCATAGTGTGTGTATTTATTATGCTGTGAGTTTATCTCTTGTCTAGGTGGAGTGGGGTGACAGTTAGGGCCTAACTGTCACTTCTGTCAATGGTCATTTCCCCTAACAGCTAAACCCAGTTTCCCTAACTTGTTAAGTCCCCACCTATTGTCCATTCTTGTCTCCTACTCACCCTTCTGAACCCACATATAAATATTAAGTTAACTTCCCCTGGTTTACCCCAAAAGAATTTGGCACACCAGATGGTGGGTTAAGAAGGGGACAGGAAGTTCTCTCTTAGACACACGGAGCCAGACTGGAAGTCAGAGGATTCTGAACACTCCATGGGGGGTGTACAGCCATTGGCTATGGGCTGAAAGTTCCCAGCTAGTGGTGAGTTACTCAGAACTGCTTACCTCCCAACCCAGTTCATTGATAAAATCTCTGTGTGAGGCCAATATACTACCTAGGCTGGAATAGTCCCAGAGAAAGAGTTTTTCCCCATTTTTTTGCCTTTTGTTTGTGTTAATCCTGTTTGATTGTAAATTGGTATTGTTGTGGGAATATTGTTGTATTTGTGTTAGTTATTAGTCTTTAGTTTTTCATTGTGGCTAATAACACTACTGTATTGTTGTACCACTGGTCATTTGTGTCAGTGTTTGGGAAAATGGTAATTGAAGACTATATGGATTATTTGCTATTGGGGTTATGGCAAGGGATATTGTTTATCCCATATTTGTGGTTTAAGATCATACCCAGGTATTGCATAGTTATATTGGATTTTGAGGTAGCCCAACCCATTCTTACCATAACTATTCTGGATATTATAGCACACCATACCTATTATTGTTTTAACTGGTTACATCATATACAAAATAAGATGGATATTTTTTTGTATTAATTATTGTTGCAAGATTGTGGTTACCTAGTGTTTTAGAGATTCAGAGATGAAGCAATTGTTAAAGTTAATACAAGTTCAAATAGGCAATTTAGAGATGTATATGCAAACTGGTGGTGTTTATGGTCGAGCTCCTGGTAATGGTAATGATGGGAATACTGGTAAAGGTGTGAAATCTGAACATTCTAAGGCAGAATTGGAACAAAAGGCATTAAATAAGGGAGACAAACCTGTTAACCTTTTTCCCCTATGAGATCTTCCAGTAGTGAGAGATGATGGAATTTTTCATGTGAGACAGCATACAAGATTTAGGACTGAGGAAGTGGAGAATTTGAAAAGGAAAATCCCTAACTTCCATGATGATGCTGGCAAATTTGTTAAGATCTTTAGAGCATTTGTTAAGGCACATGACCCAGATTTTGAGGACTGTTGGTATGTTTTAGGGGAGATATTGTCCAATCATGATAGAAATAAGTTTGTAGAAGAGACAAGAAATACTGAGGGGATGACACCATGGCCAGTAGCCTGGGAGGAGCTGGATTTAAATTCAGTTCCAATTTACAGAATGCTTAAACAGGCAAGGAAATCACTGATAAAGGTAATGGAGAAATATTCCAGACTCCCTAATGCTTGATTGGAATTTGAAAAGGTTAGATAGACTAATCAGGAGACACCAGCTACATTCTTAGATTGTATCATAGAAGCTGCTGAAATTTACTTAGACCTGAATGTCCTGGAAGATACCACCATTGAGCATATTAAGTGTGTATTTGTGAGAAATGCTGTTCCCCAGGTGAAGAAGTTTTTCAATGACAACTATCCAGATTGGAAACTTCTGAGCCTGGATGAACTGAAGCAAAAGGCCACTTATGTTTTTGCTCAAGAGAAGGATAGAGGGAATGATGAAAAGGATGCAATGATTGAGAGCCTCAGGAAACAACTTAGAGAGGCAAATAGTAGGGCAAATGAGAAAGAAATTAGTGAGATAAAAGCAGTGGCAGCACTGAGGGCAACTGAAAAGAAAAATAATGCTAATAACTATAAGAATAATACTAATGTGAACACAAGATATCAAAGATAGAAATCATGTTATGTGTGTGGCCAAGTTGGACATTTTGCCAGAGAATGTAGGTTTAGAAGAAGATCATATGGGCAGAGGTACAATAATAATAATAATCGATTTAATAATAATTATGGACATAGGGGAAATAATTGTAATAATGGATTTAATTATGTAAATAGCCAGCAAAATGTGTTCCAATGCCAAAATGCATGCTACCAGAGTGTTCAAGTTCCTAATATGGCAAAGATGCAGGATTACATAAAGACCGGAGAGCGAACAAAGTACAGTCATATTGTCCAGGGGAATGTTAATGATGGTAACCTGAATCGAGGGACAGCTTCATTATGAAGATGTGCCCGAAATTCAGAAGTAATTAATCAAGGTAATCAGAATAAAGTGAATGTTAATGAAACTGTATGTGTTAAAGATAATGATAATGTGATTGTGAATAATGGAAATGGTGTTAATATTGATTTAGTTGGTGATAATAAGAATTTAATTAATAATGGTGATGAGTTGATCAGTGTTAATTTAAATGGAATCAATGATAGTTTAATAAATGTGAATGATAATTTGAAGAGAATTAATGATAATTTAAATGGCATTAATGTTAAATTATCTGAATTCACTACTGGTAATGGTGTAAAATGTAATTTAACCAATGTTAATGGTAATTTACCTACTGGGAGTAGTAATTTAACTAGTGTTTGTAATAATTTGATTAAAATTGATGATGGTTTATATGGTATTGATAATAATTTGATTGGTGTTGTAAATAATTGTGAGAAAGAAAAATAGTATTATAAATGGTGTTAGAAGTTCTAGTAAGTGTGGAATTAAGAAGAATAATGGAAATTGTGATTTGATTAAGGATAATTTGATTGTAAATAAGAACAATGATACCAGAATAGAGGTGAAAAAGACCAAAGGTGTAAAATCTTGGAAAAATTCTATAATTCAAGACGATGTTAACATGGATGGACAGGAAATAGCTGAGCTTTGTTCTGATGTTACTGTTTTAGCTCTTGTGTTGGAAACTTTCCAACCTCCCAATAGTATGGAACCATATGTGTCTGTAACTATTGGAGATCAGATTTACAATCTTCTTGTCAATACAGGAGCCAGTAAATCAGTTTTGCAAAGTTTTCCTGAGAATTGTAGAGCTGTTGGTACAATGGATGTTGTTGGTGCTACAGGCATAACTCAGAAAGTAGCTAAATTGCTACCAAAAATGGTAACCCTAGGACCCCTTTCTGTAGAATATGCATTTTATGTGTTCCAGAATGTCCAATGAATCTTTTGGGAAGGGATTTGTTGCATAAATTACGGGATACTCTCCAATGTACTGAATCTGGTGATATTCCTTTACATCTCCCAGAGGAATCTTTGAAGGCCTTTCCATTGATTTTCTTAGATTCTAGCAGTACAGAGGATGACCTAGATACTATCTAACCAATACTTGGGGATATTTCTAAGGACTTGTGGTCAAGATCATCAACAGATGTTGGGTTGCTAAAATCAGCTACTCCAGTCAGGGTAAGGAAAAAGGAAGGACCAGTTCCTTGTGTGCCTCAATATCCCTTGACTAAAGAGGCAATAGATGGTATACGCCCAATAATTGAGTCCCTAATCCAACAAGGGATAATAATACCATGCTTTTCTGAGTACAACACACCAATTTTACCTATAAAGAAGCCAAAACTGGATGAAAATGTCCAACCTGTTTACCAATTTATTCAAGGTCTAAGAGAGGTAAATGATTATGTCATCAAGACTCATCTAGTTATTCCAAGTCCAGCTGCTATAATTTCTTCCATTCCAAGTCAGGCTAGATATTTCACTGTGGTAGATTAATGCTCTGCATTTTTCTCTATATCAATTCATGAGGATTCTCAAAAGATCTTTGCTTTCACTTGGGAGAAGTTTCCATAGACATGGACTTGTCTTCCACAGGGGTATACTGACTCACCTATCCAGTTCTCTCAAATTCTAAATTGAGATCTAAAAAGGATTAAATTTAAAGAGAGTAAATTGGTGTATTTTGTGGATGATATTCTTTTAGCATCCCCTAATGCAAAGGTATGTCTTAGGGATAGCAAGATTCTTTTGATTGAATTGTATAAATGAGGCATAAAATCTCCAGGGCAAAATTACAACGGATTTTGCCTTGGGTGCAATATCTTAGATTTGTGTTGACAGAGGGTTCCAGAAGTATCACACAAAATAGCTGATATACAGAAATTGAGTGCACCTAAAACTAAAAAACAACTTGGAGCTATTCTTGGAACTACTGGTTTCTGTAGACAATGGATTCCTGGATATAGTGAGATCAATAAGTGTTTGACAGATCTGACCAGGAATACAGAACCAGAAACTAAAGAAACTAAAGAAATTAAAAACAGAAACTCTGAAACTAAAGCCTGAGCATCACTTAGCCTTAGATAAACTCAAAGAAGAAATTCTATCTGCACCTGCATTAGGAATTCCAGACTATGAGAAACCTTTTCAGCTGTTTTGTCAGCAAAACAAAGGGTATAGCTTCTGGTGTGTTGACACAGACTTTAGGACAAAGTTATCATCCAATTGGATATTACAGCTGTCAATTAGATCCAATAGCTGCGGGGACAGTACCCTGTCTAAGGAAGGTAGCAGCAGCAGCTGTGTTAGTCCAGAAGTCAGCTGATCTAGTTTTGGGATGTCCTTTAATGGTCTATTGCTCACATCAGATAGAAGCACTAATGAGGAAGTTTTGTACTCAAGCATATTCAGACCAATGAATATCTAAGTATGAAATTATTCTCTTAGGCAGTGAGACCATCCAGTTGAAGAGATGTAGCATACTCAATCCAGCTACTCTTCTCCCAGATTTACCTAAGAACAGTGAGCCATTGCATGAATGTGTTGACGTAGTAGATCTTGTGGATATGCCTAGGATGGATTTAAAAGATACTCCACTCAAAAATCCAGACTTGGTATTATTCACAGATGGATCATCATATTTATGTAATGGAATCAGATATATGGGTGCTACAGTTATCACAGAATTGGAGACACTGTGGTATGGCTCATTACCTAGTAATCTTAGTGCTGAGGGTATGGAATTAGTGGCATTGAAGCAAGCCTGTCTTCTAGTTGAAGGTAAAAGTGTAAATATTTACACTGACTCTCGGTATGCATTTTCTGTTTGCTATGCAACAGGAAAGATCTGGAAACAATGAGGTTTTATTACTGCATTGGGAAAACCAATAGCTCATGCAGGAATAATAACCAAGTTGCTGGAAGCAAACCAAAAGCCAAAACAGCTGGCAGTAATTCATTGTTGGAGTCATACTCATGGTGGAGATTCAGTCTCTAAAGGAAATCACAGAGCTGATATCACTGCAAAGTATGCAGCCCAGAATGCTCCAATTTATGTAATGAATTTAACATCTATTGATTCTGATGATCTAGAGAAAGCTTATGTAGACTCAGATATCCAGAAATGGAAGGATAAATTTGGAGCTAGGAAAGAGCATGGGATATGGATTACTGATATAGGAAGACCATTGTTACCAAAAGATTTGTATACCTATTTGTGTCAAGCCAACCATACAAAAGGTCATTTTGGTACACAAGCTGTTGTAGATTCCATCAGGAGACAATGGGTTGCTCCTGGAATAAGTACTTTTGCAAATAAGATCTGTAATAGTTGTTCAGTCTGCCAAAAGTTCAATCAATGTGCATTCAGAAAGAAAGGTTTGGGTGATAGGCCTTTAGCATATTGTCCATTTAAGAGTTTACAGATTGATTATATCTGTATGCCTAAAGCTGGAAGATACAAGTATTGTCTTGTGATAGTTGATAGACTAACTAAGTGGCCTAAAGCTTTCCCATCAAATACCAACACAATTAGCTTTGTGGTGAAAGTGTTACTCAAGGAAATTGTGCCTAGATTTGGTGTACCATTAACCATAGATTTGGATAAGGGATATCATTTCACTCAGGATATCCTTAGAAGAGTCTATGAGAATCTAGGAATAACACCTAAATATCATGTTCCTTATCATCCATAGAGTTCAGGTCAAGTGGAGCATATGAATAGGGAACTCAAGACTATGGTTGGGAAACTGTGTGCCGAAACTCATCTCAAATGGCCAGAGATTCTTCCCATAGCTTTGTTTTACCTACATACAAGGCCAAGAGCAGATCTACATATATCATCATATGAGATGCTCTTTGGACATGCTCCACTATAAGCAAAAACTTGTAAGGCTATTTATGCATCACTCTTAGGAGGTGATTGCCAAATTGCTTCATATTTAAGTGCTTTACAGCAAAGGCTATGAGAATTACAAGATATGGGAATATTAATTCAATCTGGTCCATTGGATTATTCTCTTCATAATTTTCAACCAGGTCATATGATCTGTGTGAAAAATTTTGCCAAAACATTGGCAACAGAACAAAATTGGGTAGGTCCTTATACAGTTGTACTAGTTTCACCATCTTCTGTAAAAGTTTTAGGTAGAGATTCTTGGTATTATTGTTCTCATATTAAATTAGCACATAGTATGGATACTGAAAATTTGGAAATTGTGAAGGAAAAGGAAAAGGAGAAGGAGAACGAAGAAAGAAGAATGTAAGAGGGAGATTTTAGGTATTATATAGATATATATTTAAGTTGTGGCTGCCAGGAATCAATAGTTCAGATTGATTCCATAATTAAAATAGACCCAAGTCAGGATGGGGTTTAAGGTAGTTTATTTACAATCAGGAAGGCAGAAGGTAGGGAAATAGAGAGAGGAGTGGCTACTCCAGGCCTACAGAGGCCTGGATGGAGAGAGAGGATTAAAAGGCTAATTAAACTAGATTACACGCCACAAGGCCTTAGCAATCAGAGAGGCAAGAAGCCTACTTAAGGTAGAGAGTCTGGGAAACACCAAGGTAGGCCAAGGAAGTCAGCCTAACTTACCCACGTGACCATTCAGAGTGGAAGCAGCCTGGGGTCTCAGCCAAGATCCTTCAGCACCAAATTCAAAGCAGGAACCGCCCCAACAGGAAGTAACCAACATACTTGAAGAGATAATGTCTCTCGTCACTTCCTGTGGGTCCACCTCTAATTCAAGTGGACAAATGGCAGCCTCTACACTGATTTGGACTGCCCAAAGGTCAGTCCCTTGTTCTTGATTTGTTACTTATTGTCACGTGTGGGTAACTCATCTCCCCTCCCCACTAAGGGAGGTGGGGATGACATCATCTCTGATAGTAGAGTTTTGACCATGAATGGGCTGGAGCTAATTCCATTTACACAAGAAGAAATTGTGTAATTTGAGATCTTCAGTCAATTATAGTCTGCAGTGAGAAAGTTCGGTAAAGAGAGGAACATTCCAGTGGAAGAGGACATTCAGATGGAAGAGGACATGTTTGGATGAAGAGGATTCGGGATTCAGAATTTATGGACTTTGTATTAAGACTGACGAACTTATGGATTGAACTGATAAAAACTTTATTTTAAAGGATTTTCTTAAAGAAGAGGATTAATCATGGATAATTTGGATAAGTGGTTTGAAAGTATTTTGGGTAATGTAAATAGTATTACTATATACTCATATGCATCCAACATTGTACATAAAACTATCAAGAACTTAAATGGAGAAAAGGAGAAAATGAGAGAAGAGAAGATTTCCTTGAGGAATGGAATATCATAAGAAGAAATGTAGATCTGAAGGAGATCTGGAGTTTTGGTAGGTAACATACATCCAACAGTAACATGTTGCAACACAATATATCAAAGAAACAACATATCAAATCAGATACATACGACACAAACATGTTAGGATACATTGTATTCCTCATGGAATGAATCAATGTATAATTACTAACAAAATTAGATTTAGCTTTAGGATAAGTAAGTACTAACAAAAGATAGTTAAGTAAGTACTAACAAAAGATAGTTAATAACAGAGATTAGCTAGTTATTTAGTAGATGTAGCTAAACTAATATACTAATATCATAGGGATAGTTTAGAATAGTTTAGTGAAATAAAAAGAGTATTAGATTAGATTAGAGCATAAGATAAGGTACTAATGTACATTACAGTGCAGATACAACAAACATAAAATTGCATTACATCAAGAACATATAACATACTACAGATCACATATCACAAAATAGTGTAAATAGATATATAAATAGATGTGTAAATAGTATGTATATATTGTAAATTGTATTATAGTGTAAGTATTGTATATATGTAAAGGGTGTACATATGTATATTTGATATGCACATATTATGTATACATATATGTATATATAATGCATGCATATGTTATATATATTGTATGTATCATATGTATATGTGTATAAATGTAAATTCTCTGAATACTCTGATATAATTGAGTTGCAAACATTTAAATGTAATTTGTATAAGTGAATTTAATGTTTTGTTGTAATTTTGATGTAAAGACTTATGCAATGTTGTGTTAAAATGTATTTCCAAAATTGTTTGCATTTATTAGTTAGTAGAATATTTTTGTATTAGAATAGGAGTTGTGTTTGATGTTTGTTTTGACTTTTGTGTTGATATTTCATATTCGTTGTTGATTTTGTTAATTTTGTTGGAAATTTTGCATTGTTACTTGTTGCTTTGTGCTTTGAACTATGTAACTGTTCAATGTATTTATCCCTTTACTTTTCTTTGTTAAAATCCCTAGTGTAGGGTAGAGTAGGATAGTGATAGATAGAATTCAGTTAGTGTAGGTTGTTTGTTATTTTGGGTTAGAATTTTAGTTTAGTTTGTAGTGCACAAATACCAAAATGTTGTGTGGAACACTATTTTGACTTTGTGCAAAGGGAGGAACTGTAATAGGTATAGGCTTTAAAAGTATAAAGGCAGATTTTTGCAAGCATATTAGGGAAAGCCTGTGCTGGAAGTCATGGACATTCTGAATAGAATGCAAGGGGTAGGGAGGAGAGAGCTAAGCAACAGACATTGCTGTTTTGTGAGGTGTTTGGAGCAAAAGTGCAATCAGCAGGGGCAGCTGGGTAGCTCAGTGGATTGAGAGCCAGGCCTAGAGATGGGAGGTCCTAGGTTCAAATCTGGCCGCAGACACTTCCCAGCTGTGTGACCCTGGGCAAGTCACTTAACCCCCATTGCCTACTCTTACCACTCTTCCACCTATGAGTCAATGCACAGAAGTTAAGGGTTTAAAATAAAAAAAAAAGTGCAATCAGCAGTCCTTATTTGACCTGGGATCTTGGAGAGTGGTGAAGGTTGTAAAGGCTGAAGACATCATCCTGCAAGTCAACTCTGAGTAGGGAAGAGGCCTGTGTTCTGGTGGGCAGGTTGCAGACATCTTTCTCTGCCTGGTTACTTTTGGATCATCGGCTGTGGAGGAGTTGGTTCCTGGTATCCTGAAGACATCTTTGGATCAGTTGTGAGAACCCAAACCCAAGCCCACTTCCTCAGGTCCT
>NW_025394096.1:0-9126 GCF_016433145.1 Gracilinanus agilis
TCTCTCTCTCTCTCTCTCTCTCTCTCTCTCTCTCTCTCTCAACACTAGCTATTGGAAAGGTCTAAGACCCATAGTAGGCAGGGCCTGGAAGTCTGGTTAAAAATAGCTCCATTCACTAAGCCAGACTTTGGGGTTGGGGGAAGTGGGGCGGAGCTCTGAAAGCATAGAGGTGGAGCCTGCTGCCATCCCCTTTCTCCCAGAAAAGAAAGAAAGAGGGTATGTGATCAGATTAACTCTGATCACCGGCAACCTTCACCTCTCTCCTGAGTAGGGGCTGCTCAGCAAGGTAATAGTTTTCTGTAGACTTAGGGTGAACAAAGCCTCCCGATTCCAGTGTTTACTGAGTTGGTTCAATCATGTATGACTCTTTCCTCCAGACTCGAGTTTGAGGTTTTCTGGCAAAGATACCAGAGTGATTTGCCATTTCTTCTGTCAACTCATTTTACAGACTAAGAAACTGAGGCAAACTAGTTGAAGTGACTTGCCCAGGGTCACACTAATAAATCATAAATGTCTGAGCCTGAATTCCAACTCATGAAATCAAGTCTTTCTGATTCCAAGCCCAGTGTTCTTATCCATTGCACCACCTAACTACAGAAGTTTCAGTAGACTCAAGTGCAGAAAGGCCTAAAGTCTGAGACCCTAACTTTTAGTTCTGGCTTTTCTAGTAATTGGTTTCATGACCTTGAGCAAGTAACTTTTCTTTTCTTGACCTCAGTTTCCTCTTCCGTAAAAGAGCAATTTCTTTTGAAGCTAACCTTCTAAGACCTAAGGTAAAGACTCCAAGTCCAGTCGGAGGGGGTGCCCCCGGAGGACTGGGGCTTTCAGTTGCGTGTATGTGTGGGGGGGGACAGGTTCTCTCACCCGTTCCTCCCGGGGGATCCATGACTGCACTCCTGGAGCCAGAGGTCCACGAACCCCAGTTACTCGAAATTCTGAGCCTCTCACAATCCTCGCTCTCGGTCTCTACCCCTTTGACCCCCTAGCACTGCGCTGTGCCCCAGCCCCCTTCAGCCCTGCTATATCCATTCTCTGGGCCTTATCTCCAAGGCCTCGGGACTGCTCTCCGCCCAGGCCCAGCTCCCTGCCCCCTCCTCCTATGTTTGCTCTAGGCTCTGTCACCTGCTCTGCAGCTGCCGGCTTCCCACGCTGGCTGTTCCGAGGTGCTGGGGATGCCACTATTTGACCTCAATGGAGCCCCTAGGACAGCGCCTGGGGTTGGGAATGAGGAGGCAAGAACAGCTCTCTAAGAAGCAGGGCAGGTCGCGTACAATCGACCTCTGTGGAGGAGTTTCCCCAGCTCTCTAGGAGTGAGATCTCTAACAATAGCGCACCAGCGTTTGTCTTGGCTGCTCCATCCCCGCAACGCCCATTCTCCCTAGGGCGCGGCCATCCCTAGAGGCTTGAGGTTTTCGGTCTGGGGTTGGGGTGGGGAGAATGGCATCAGAGGGAAGCGGTACAAAGAGACCCCTTGTCAGCCCCAGACTTGGAGGCGGGGTGTGTGTGGAAGTAGGAGGCGACCCGGGCAGTGCCAGGTAATCGCTTTTAGCTAACTAGAGAAGAGGAGAAAAGAAACGCGTCAGTGCCCGGGTGCTTTCGGCTCTAGGGATGACTACCTACTTATTGGCCTTTCTTTTCCAGGTTACGTCTCAGCTCCCTTTGCTAACTAATTAATCTGTTCGCACCTTTTGCAAGTACCATGAGGCTATCGCCCTACACCGCACTGCTTATCTTCCTACTGGTGTCTCTGAATGCTGAACTGCAAGCGACTCCAGGTTTGTCGAGGATATTTCCTGACCATTGTCGCGGGGCTGGGCTAGGGAGTGCCGAAATGGAAAGTCGATTCATTCAAAGAATTATTCATTAAGGCCCTGCTGGGTGCAGAGTCCTGGGCTAGACGTTAGGAACCTACAAAGTTAGTATAAGACCCAGGATTTTCCCTTCGTCTCAGGTCCGGCCATTTGCCGGTTTCCTGGGGTCCTCAACTTAGTGGAAGGTGGAGCTCACAGCTAGCTCTCCCGAGTCTTCTTTTGTGGGAAAATCTTCAGAGGCTCCCTTTCTTCCCTCCTTTGCAGCAGGCTCGAAGTGCAGGACGGGACCTCTGGACCTGGTATTCGTGATCGATAGCTCCCGTAGTGTTCGCCCCTTTGAGTTTGAGACGATGCGTCGCTTTCTGGTGAATATCATTCGGGGTCTCGACATTGGACCCAATGCCACCCGCGTTGGCGTGATTCAGTATTCGAGCCAGGTGCAGAGCGTCTTCCCGCTGGGAGCCTTCTCCCGAAGAGAGGACATGGAACGTGCCATCCATGCCATCGTCCCTTTGGCGCAGGGCACCATGACGGGCCTGGCCATCCAGTATGCCATGAATGTAGCCTTCAGCGTTGCCGAGGGTGCTCGCCCTTCGCAGGCCCGAGTGCCTCGTGTAGCTGTTATAGTGACTGATGGAAGGCCCCAGGATCGGGTGGCCGAAGTGGCTGCCCAAGCGAGAAATCGGGGTATAGAGATCTACGCAGTGGGCGTGCAGCGAGCTGATGTGGGCTCCCTTCGAGCCATGGCATCGCCTCCTCTGGATGAGCATGTTTTCCTAGTCGAGTCCTTCGACCTCATACAACAATTCGGCTTCCATTTTCAAGGCCGATTGTGCGGTGAGCAAAAGCTAGGTCTGGCGAGGGAGAAGGCCTCTCTCTGGGAACCCAGCCACTGTCTGGCCACGCCCAGTCTCCCAAAGTCCCGCCCACAGCTTCTTCCACTTTGAACCCCATCTGTCAGGACACCTGCACGGGTTCAGTTTTGTCTTTACCCATTCCCTGGCTCAGCCCTTCTTGGCCTGGCCCGATCTGCGTCTTCATGCTAACTTTCCTTTACTTCCCTACTTGTCTTTCCTTCCACGCTGCCAGAAAGTGCTTGTCGTATTGACTCTCACACAGACAGTCGAGTCTACTGAATCTTCGCACCTCAGGCCAGACTCCTCACTCCTCACAGCCTGTACTCCTCACCCGTGCTTTTAAGATTCAAGACAGCCCTTCCCGCTCTGGGACTTTCCGCACGTGGGTCCTGCTATCTTTCAGTCTATTGGCTCTGTCTCCTCTTACGCAATTATTTCTCCAACCTCCTCTTTCTCCTCACCGAGAGTGAGAGTGGGCTGGGCTGGGCAGCTCAGGTGGCAATATGTATGGTCTCTGAGAGTATGGGAAGTCACAGAACTGACATCTCCCCCTCCCTCCACTTCTTGACTCTGTGTCCCCAGGAGTGGACTTGTGCGCAGACGGAACTCACGGCTGCCAGCACCTGTGCGTCAGCACGCCGGGCTCCTTCCACTGTGCCTGCAACCCGGGCTACCGTCTGGCCCCAGATAACAAGAGCTGCTCCGGTAAGCTGCTTCCTCTAGAGGACCGTAAGTCCCACTGTGACCTGTTCAATTCCATTTAATTCGACATTAAGATCCTTCGACGTGCTGGTGATACAAACGCGAAAAACATCAGTTACTGCCCTTAAAGAGTTTTCAATATGATATGCACACAAATACATGTGAAAGCGGAGAAAAAGTTTAAATTTCCTTAGAGACCACCATCCTCACTCAGGCAGCCCAGGGATCTAGAAACAGCATCAGAAACTGGGAATCAAGACTGTATTTTTCCATTCCTGGATCAGTTGCTTGCCCTCTTTGATTCTTTCTTTTCTCTGTAAAATTAAAGGACTGGACAAGAGTCATTATTTCACCCTTTAAGGTCCTTTCCAGCTGTCACATTCTATGATTTTATGATAGTCCCCTTGCTCAAAAATCCTCAGAAACTTAAATGCCCCTGGTTCTTTTCTCATTGGGCCTTCTATTTTTCCCATCTTATAAACATATATGGCTTACAAAAGCACTTTGAGATAGAGTTAAGGGACTTGCTTAAGATCCTAGTTGTGTGACCCTGGCCAAGTCACTTAACCCTGATTGCCTAGCCTTTGGCGCTCTTCTGTCTTAGAATTGATACTAAGACAGAAAGTAAGGGTTTCCCCACCACCTCCACCCCTGTTCTGCCCAGTTGTATTTTTCTCCCCATTATGCTATGAACTCTCAAAAGTCAGGATCCTTGTCTTAAACTATTCTGTAGTCCCCCTTCCCCTTTGAGAGCCTCAGCAGAGGTACATAAGACAGGCTTTGAGCCAAGAGTTTGTTGACATACCTAGTTGGGAGTGGGGGGTGGGGGAAGAGATAGGGCCTAATTACAATTCAATTCAACACACATTGAAGTCTCACTAGGCTTAAATCTGGGGAAATGGAATGCAACCTCATTCCCAAAAGCTCATTAGTATGGGACTATCTTCTTTTTAGTGGAGCTCAGTGCTCTGCAAAGGATGAGGAAGGCTGGGCAGCTGGGTGGCTCAGTGGATTGACAGCCCAGGCCCAGAGATGGGAGGTCCTGGGTTCAATTCTGGCCTCAGATATTTCCTAACTGGGTGATCCTGGGCAAATCATTTAATCCCCATTGCCTAGCCCTTACCAGTCTTCTGCCTTGGAACCAATACACAGTAGTGATTCTAAGATGGAAGGTAAGGTTTAAATTAAAAAAAAAAAAAAAAAAAAAGATGAGGAAGGCCTTTAAGTCTTACAGGAGGGAGAAGATGTGTACAACTAGGTCTTATATAAGGCAATATTAGCTCATCTTTCAGTGTCATTTTAAGATTTTACAAAGATTTTTTTTTCCTGCCTGGTGGAGAGGAAGTGCAAGTATGATCTACATTTTACAGGTGAAGAAACTACAGTTAAGTTAGAAAGTGTCAGGGCTGGGGTTTGCACTCAAGTCTCTCAACTCAATCTAGCACTCTTCTATTCACTATCAAAATGGAGCTTTCAAGTGCTCTAGGAAAATGGGGGAGGTTCGGGACAGGGTTGAGGCAAAACTATGGATTTCATCAGAGACTTCTCTCTCCTAGCAATTGATCACTGTGCGGAAGGAACCCACGGCTGTGAGCACCTCTGTATCAGATCCGACGGCTCGTACACCTGTGGTTGCCGAAAGGGGTATGCCCTCCACCGAGATAAGAGGCGCTGCACGGGTGAGTGAGAATTCTGCCAGGCGCCCTGGGCCCCAGTATCCTCTGCGCTGCTGCGTGTCCTGGGACTGAGTGGCCTTCCCTGTCTCTCCTCCTGCCAGTGATTGATCACTGCCGCTTCGGAAATCACAGCTGCCAGCATGAGTGTGTCAGCTTCCCGGAGGGGCCCCGCTGCCGTTGCCGCCAAGGCTTTGACCTGCAGCAGGATGGCAGGAGCTGTCAGGGTAAGGAGGGTGGCACTGCCGTGAGCGCATGCGCGCCTCTGAAATGGTAGAGATAGCGGGGAGAAAGATGGGCTGGAGGAGAGAAGAGAAGATAATTGGGGAGAGCAGAAAGGGAAAGTGGGGGGAGGCTGAAAGGGCTTGCTTGGAGAAAAAGGGCAGGCCTTCCTTTGTGCGCTGGGGATAGCGGGATATCCCTCTGTTGCCATCCGGCTCTGATGGTTGCTGGTGTCTCTGTTTCAGCCCGAGATTATTGCAATGGTGTGGACCACGGTTGTGAGTTTCAGTGCTTGAGTTCTGGCAGCTCCTACCGCTGCATTTGCCCTGAGGGCCGGCAGCTTCAGGCTGATGGGAAGAGCTGTGACAGTGAGTTAATTGGGAGGGGGGCGGTGTGCAGTAGAGGGAGAAAGGGATGAGGAGGGGACTTTATATATAGACAATTGGAGACCATTTGGCACCTGATGCTCCCTAGGAGATTCCCCACGGGATCTGTCCCGAGATTGGCTTCTTCTCTCATAGGGTGCCGGGCAGGCCATGTGGATCTGGTTCTGGTAATCGATGGCTCCAAGAGCGTCAGACCACAGAACTTCGAGCTGGTGAAGCGTTTCGTGAACCAGATAGTGGACTTCTTGGACGTGTCTCCAGAGGGGACACGCGTGGGCCTGGTGCAATATTCGAGCCGAGTGCGCACAGAGTTTCCTCTGGGCCGCTACGGAACTGCGGAGGAGGTGAAGCAGGCAGTCCTGGCAGTCGAATACATGGAGAAGGGCACCATGACTGGGTTGGCGCTGCGCCACCTGGTGGAGCACAGTTTCTCCGAGGCGCAGGGGGCTCGGCCAAGAGCCCAGAATGTGCCACGCGTTGGCCTGGTCTTTACCGACGGCCGTTCCCAAGATGACATCTCAGCGTGGGCGGCTCGGGCCAAGGAGGAAGGTAGGACTCAGAAGGAGGGGCGGAGGCAGTCGGGGTTCCATGGAAGAGAAAATAGGTTCGTAGTGAAAAGAGCGCTGAAGTTAGAGAATATGGGCTCAGATCCCTGTTTGAGACCGTTACTACCTGTACAGCCTTGGACAAGTCACATCTCTCCAGGCTTCAGTTTCGTCAGACATAAAATGAGGAGACTGGGTTAGAAGATCTTCCAGCTCTAAATTCTGTGATCAGGGTACCATCCTCAGGGAAGAGGTGTGAACATACAGGATCTACCCCTTGTTCCCGAGTTGAGGGCAGGAGCTTGCTTCTTTTGAGGTCTTGGATTCGAGGGTTGCCTCCCGATTTTGACTCTGAGTGTCTCCGGTCCTCAGGCATCGTCATGTACGCGGTTGGGGTAGGCAAGGCGGTGGAGGAGGAGCTGAGGGAGATCGCGTCGGATCCTGCAGAGCAACACGTCTCCTACTCCCCTGACTTCAGCACTATGACGCACATGCTGGAGAACTTGAAAGTCAACATTTGTCCTGGTGAGAGCAATCTTCCGAATGAAGAAGGGCAGCCCTTGTCAGCCCCAGTTAGCTCTGCCAGTCTCTCTCCTCTCTTCTCTCTGATATAGTAGAAAACACCATGGAATCAGAAGATCTGGGGTCTAGCCCTAGCTCTGCATTAACTCTCGCTGAGAGCTTAGGCAAAATTCCTTCCCGTCTGTGAGCCTCAATTTTACTTTTCTGTAAAATGAAGGGAGGTGGCGTTGTACTTTATATTGTAGTGTGTGGCAAGGACCTTGGGTTTGGAGTCAGAAACTGAGTCAGAATTCCTACTCTCTTATTGTGTGAGCTTGAGCAAATCATTTCAAACAAGCAAGCAATCAGTCAAATCACAAGCATTTATTTATTAGAGGCTTACTATGTGCCAGGCATTGGGCACCAGCTTCATCGGCTTCAATTTTCCCCTCTGTAAAATGAAGGGTTGGATTTAGATGAAATCCAAGGTCCTTCTTGTAATTCTAAGTCGCCACAAACCTGGGCTAGATGGAGTAGGATTGGGGGAGGGGATTCTAAGGAAGTTAGGCATCCCACGGGGCCCAGGGTTGGTCCCTTCGGACCCACACTCCGGAAGCACGGATAATCTGGCTTTTCTATGTCTTGGTTGCAGAGGAGGGGAAAGGGGCGACTGAATTGCGGAGTCCGTGCGACTGCGATAGTCTTGTGGAGTTTCAAGGCAGTGCTCTGACAGCGCTGGGAAATTTGGAACAGAAACATATCCTCAAGAATAATGGGCGGGGACTTGGGGCGGGGACAGAGGAGTCCTAAGGTGGTGAGGCAGCTGAAGGATTTCCCAGATCTAGGGGTAAGGGCAGGAGGATGAAGAGAACAAAGGCTAGAAAATTTCCTTAATGCTAACACTGGCCCAGCTGACCGCTCGATTGGAAGACCTGGAGAATCAGTTGGCCAATCAGAAGTGAGGGTCGGCAGCAACTGGGACCCAGGCCGGCTTGCAGCCTCTTCAGTCCCTGCCTGCTTATTCTGGAGAGTACGTAGGCAGCCGGAGGAAATGGACGAAGCTGTTAGTAAAGTATAGGAGGCCGGAATCGCTCCCACACTCTTAAGCGGGACTCAAGCAGGCTCTCAGATTGCTGCACGGGCTCCACCTGAACAAGCTTGGGTTCGCCACACTTTCGGCGTCGGGACTACGACTGCAGTGCCGGCTGGCCGGGGCCCAGCCCCTTAAATCACTGTGTATTTATGTGCTCCTGTTTTTTCTATTTTTTTTTTTTTTTAATAAAAAGTCGATCGCTATTCCACTTGCTAGGATTACTGTGTCGGTCCAGCGTCCAGCCCTGCTGTTCCATGGCTAGAAAGCGGGCCAGGCACCATTCCCTACTCCCCACCATCACCCAGCATCTCATGGATAACGGAGAGCAGTCCCCGCCTCCAACCATCCCGAGCTGCTCGGCGCCGGGGCGTCTCCCCGAGAGAAAGGCTCATTGTGCTGGGTGCAGCACGGCGGGGCCGGGTTTCCCAGAGTTTTGTTTATTCAGCCGAGAACAGATGACTCCTTATGAGCTGGGTTTGAGCAGGGGGGAGAGACATTTTGCAGGAGAGAGGCAAACTGGAAAGGGAGTTTCCCTCTCAGAGACCCCCGAGGGAGCCAGTAGTCCTGGCGGAGCATTTAAGATACAGGACTGAAACCCATTAAGTTTTCTCCCCTGCAGGTTACCACTAGGAAAGTACTGAGGTTTGATTGTATGAAAAGTGGCTGTAAAATTAAAGGACTGGTCAAGAGTCATAGACAAACAACATTGGATCTGGGATCTCGATTCGAATGTACCACTTGTTAGCTGTGTGACTTTGGGCAATCCACTTTCCATTCTCGGCCTCAGTTTCACCATCTGCAAAGTGAGAGCCGGATTAGAGATCTTTAGGGTTCTTTCTGGTTCTAGATCCAAATCTCTCACCTGTTCTCTCTCACCTAAGAGCAGTTCGATTCACCTCAGACATAACTTAGCCCTTTTCCGTGCAGCCCAACACCGGCTGCCCCATGGTCTATCTGGTCCAGGACGTCCTCACACTGTCCTGGAGGTTAGTCTATGGCCAGTCAAAAGTACCTGAGTTGTAAAGCCTTTCACCCGAGGGCCATTAATTAGCAAACCGTTTTTCTCTATCCTTTTTTTTAAGAGGACTGACATCGACTCACTTTTTTACCTTCTCAGGATTCAGGATAGACATGAGTCAAAACTAGCAAAGGGTGCTGATTTTAGAGCTGAATTACAGTGTCTCCCTCCCATCCCCCTCCAGCCCCCAAAGACTTTGAAGTGACTGTGATTTACCCTCTGCTCCAGGTGGCCCTGGTCCGGAGCCCTAACCCAGTACCTGCCTTCGTGGATCACCTCACTATTAAGCCCCAGGATTTATTTTATTTTATTTTATTT
>NW_025394097.1:0-8364 GCF_016433145.1 Gracilinanus agilis
TATCAGCTTCACTAATAAACTAGCTTCACTCAGGCAGACAACCTTGGTTGAATGCTAGAGATGGCTAGGATATTGGGATTCTCACAACTGGACCAGGTTGATCCTTTGATGACTTCAGGGTACAGGAACCAAATCCTTGCTCAGCCAGTAATCCAATGAACACTAGGGAGGGAAGTCTGTCTTCAAGCTGTCCACCAGGTGCAGACACTTCTCTCAACCTAGGTTTGCCTTGATAGATGGCATCTCCAATCTTCTTCGCACTCCCAAATATCCACAGCTCATAGAGTCACAGCAGGCTGGACAACAGCTCCAAACCCCCCTTACTCCAGTGCTGTCAGCTCACTCTGTCCTCTCTCTTCCACTGCATTCCATTCAGAATGTCCATGACTGACAGCCAAGGTTTTGCCCTTAGCCTGCCTGCTAAATCTGCTTTCGTACTCTCAAAGCCTATTTCCCTATTACAGTCCCCTCCCTTGCACAAAGCCAAAATAGTTTTCTACACAATATTGTGGTATTTGTGCCCTACAAACTAAAGTAAAATTCTAACCCAAAATAACAGTCTACATTAATTCTGTTATCCTATCTAACACTCTACCCTATTCTAGGGATTTCAACAAGGAAAGGTAAAGGGAAAAATACATTGAACAATTACAGAGTTCAAAGTACAGAATAACAAATAACAAAGCAAAATTTTCAACAGAACTAACAAAATCAACAACAAATATGAAATATCAACACAAAAGTCAAGCAAAAACATTAAACACAACTCCTATACTAATACAGAAACCTTCTACTAATAGATGCAAAAAATTTTGGAAAATACACATTTGACACAACATTACATCAAAATTACAACAAAACATTAAACTCACTTATGCAAATTACATTTAAATGATTATAACTCAATTACTATCGAAATAATTATTCACAGAATTTACACCTAGACATATATATACATATGATGCATACATACAATATATACATGTGATATACTTACATACATTTGTTTATGCATAATGTATATACATCAAATATAGATATATATACCTTTTAAATATATAAAATACACTATAACACAATTTAAAATATACACACACTATTTATACTTATTTATACTTCTATTTACATTATTTTGTGATACATGATCTGTAATTTGTTATATGTTCTTCATAAAATGCAATTTGTATTATTTGCATTGTAATGTACATTAGTACCTTATATCTATATTAATACCTCTTATTATTATTAGTACATCTTATATTAGTACCTCTAATCTAATCTAATACTATTACCTATTTCCCTAAACTATTCTAAACTACTCCTATGTTATTAGTATATTAGTCTAACTAAATACTAACCAAATAACTAGCTAATCTTTTGTTAGTAACTAACTATCCATTGTTAGTAATTACTTATTCTATAGTTAATTCTAATTTTATTAGCATTTATATATTGTTTTATTCCATAAGGAATACAACATGTTTGTGTTTTTATGTATCTGATTTGATATGTTGTTACTTTGCTATGTTGTGTTACAATATGTTACTGTTGGATGGATGATACCTACCAGAACTTCAGATCCCCTTTCTCCTTATGATGTTCCATTCTTCAAAGAAATCTCCTTTTCTCTCCTTTTCTCCTCTTCTCCATTTCTCCATTGAGGTTCTTGATAGTATTATGTGTAATGATGGATATCTATGAGTATATAGTGATACTATTTACATTACCCACAATCCTTTTAAACCTTAGTCCATTAGTTAGATGATTAATCCTCTTCTTTGGAAATTACTTCAAAACAAAGTCTTTATCAGTTCATTTTATAAGTTCATCAATCTTAGTACAATATCTGTTATATACTTGAATCCTGAATCCTCTTCATCCATCCATGTCCTCTTCCATCTGAACACCCTCTTCTGCTGGAATGGTCCTCTCCTTACTCAACTTTCTGACTGCAGATTCAAATTGATGGAAGATCTTAATTTTATACAATTTCTTCTTCTTCTTCATTATCAACAATTTCTATATTTTCATTATCTATACCATGTGCTAATTTAATATAAGAACAATGATACCACAAATCTCTACCTAATACCTTTACAGAAGATGATGAAACTAACACAATTATATAAGGACCTACCCAAATTTCTTCTGTTGCCGATGTTTTGGCAAAATTTTTCATATAGACCATATCACCTGGTTGAAAATTATGAAGAAAATAATCCAATGGACCAGATTGAATTAATATTCCCATATCTTATAATTCTCTTAGCCTCTGCTGGAAAGTACTTAAATATGAAGCAATTTGGCAATCACCTCCTAAGAGTGATGCATAAACAGCCTTACAAGTCTTTGCTTGTAGTGGAGCATGTTCAAAGAGCATCTCATACAATGATATATGTAGATCTGCTCTTGGTCTTGTATGTAGGTAAAAAAAAGCTATGAGAAGAATATCTGGCCATTTGAGATGAGTTTCCACACAGACTTTCCCAACCATAGTCTTGAGTTCCCTACTCATACACTCCACCTGACCTGAACTTCGTGGATGATAAGGAACATGATATTTAGGTGTTATTCCTAGATTCTCATAGACTCTTCTAAGGATATCCTCAGTGAAATGAGATCTCTTATCTGAATCTATGGTTAATGGTACACCGAACCTAGGCACAATTTCCTTGAGTAACACTTTCACCACAAAGCTTGCTGTGTTGGTATTTGATGGAAAAGCTTCAGGCCATTTAGTTAATCTATCAACTATCACAAGACAAAAATCTTCCAGTTTTAGGCATACAGATGTAATCAATCTGTAAACTCTCAAATGGACAATATGCTAAAGGCCTACCACCCAAACCTTTCTTTCTGAATGCACTTTGATTGAACTTTTGGCAGACAGAACAACTATTACAGATCTTATTTGCAACAGTACTTATTCCTGGTGCAACCCATTGTCTCTTGATGGAATCTACAACAGCTTGTGTATCAAAATGACCTTTTTTATGGATGGCTTGACACACATAGGTATATAAGTCTTTTGGTAACAATGGTCGTCCTGTATCAGTAATCCATATCCCATGCTCTTTCCTAGCTCCAAATTTGTCCTTCCATTTCTGGATATCTGAGTCTACATAAGCTTTTTCTAGATCATCAGAATCAATAGATGTTAAATTCATTACATAAATTGGAGCTTTCTGGGCAGCATACTTTGCAGTGATATCAGTTCTATGATTACCTTTAGAGACTGAATCTCAACCACAAGTATGACTCTTGCCATGGATTACTGCCAGCTCTTTTGGTTTTTGGATTGCTTCCAACAACTCAGTTATCATTCCTGCATGAGCTATTGGTTTTCCCAATGCAGTAATAAAACCTCATTGTTTCCAGATCTTTCCTGTTGGATGGCAGAGAACACATATCAAGAGTCCATGTAAATATTTGCACTTTTACCTTCAGCTAGAAGACAGACTTGCTTCAGTGCCACTAATTCCGCACCCTGTGCACTAAGATAACTAGGTAATGAGCCATACATACCACAGTGTCTCAAATTCTGTGACAACTGCAGCTTCAGTACATCTGATTCCATTACATAAATATGATGAACGATCTGTGAATAATACCATGTCTGGATTTTCAATTGGAGTGTCTTTTAAATTCATCCTAGTCATATCCACAAGATCTACTACCTCAACACATTCATGCAATGGTTCACCATTCTTTGGTAAATCAGGAAGAAGAGTAACTGGATTTAATACACTACATCTCTTCAACTGGATATTCTCACTACCTAAGAGAATAATTTCATACTTAGATATTCATTGGTCAGAAAATACTTGAGTACAAAATTTCCTCCTTAGTTCCTCTATTTGATGTGAATAATAGACCATTAAAGAACATCCCAAAACTAGATCAGCTGACTTCTGGGCTAACACAGCTGCTGCTGCTACCCCCCTTAGACAGGGTACTTTACCTGCAGCTATTGAATCTAATTGACAACTGTAATACCCAATTAGACAATAACTTTGTCCTAGAGTTTGGGTAAGTACACCAGAAGCTATACCTTTTGTTTCATTCACAGACAGCTAAAAAGGTTTCTCATAGTCTGGGATTCCTAACACATGGGCAGATAAAATGGCTTCTTTAAGGCTTCTTTATCTAAGGCTAAATGATGTTCAATTTCACAGGTTCTGTTTCTGTATTCCTGGTCAGATCTGTCAAACATTTAGTGATCTCACTGTATCCAGGAATCCACTGTCTATAGAAATCAGCAGTTCCAAGAATAACTCTAAGTTGTGTTTTATTCTTAGGTGCACTTAATTTTTGGATGTCTGCTATTCTCTTTTGTGTGATACTTCTGGAACCCTCTAACAACACAAATCCAAGATATTGCACCTGAGGCATAACCCACTGTAATTTTGCCTTGGAGATTTTATGCCCTCACTGTACAACTCAATCAAAAGAATCTTGCTATCTCTAAGACACATCTTTGCATTTGGGGATGCTAAAAGAATGTCATCCACAAAATGCACCAATTTACTATCTTTGAACTTAGTTGTTTTTACATCACAATTTAAAATTTGAGAGAACTGGCTAGGTGAGCCAGTATTACCTTGCAGAAGTCTTGTCCACGTCCACTGAGTTTTCTCCCAAGTGAAAGCAAAGATCTTTTGAGAATCCTCATGAATTAGTATTGAGAAAAATGCAGAGCATAAATCTACCATGGTGAAATATCTATCCTGATTTGGAATGGAAGAAATTATAGCAGCTGGACTTGGCACCACTGGGTGTGTTTTGATGACATAATCATTTACCACCCTCAGATCTTGGATAAATCTGTAGACAGGTCTTCCATTTTCACCTAATTTGGGATTTTTTTTGGCAAAATTGGTGTATTGATCTCAGAAAAGCAAGGTATAATTATCCCTTGTTGGATTAGGTACTCAATGATTTGTCTTATACCTTCTATTGTTTCCTTAGTCAAGGAATATTGAGGCACACAAGGAACTGGTCCTTCCTTCGTCCTCACCCTAACTGGAGTAGCTGATTTTAATAACCCAACATCTATGGATGATTTTGACCCCAAGTCCTTAGGTATATATACTCAGATATTGGATAGATAGTACCTAAGTCATCCTCTGTACTGTTGGAATCTAAGAAAAGCAATGGAAAGGCCTTCAAAGATTCCTCTGGGAGATGTAAAGAAATATCACCAGATTCAATACATTGAATTGTACCTCGCAATTTACACAGCAAATCCCTGCCCAAAAGATTCATGGGACATCCAGGCATGTAAAGGAATGTGTGCTCCACAGATAAAGGTCCAAAAGTTATCATTTTTGGTTGTAATTTAGCTACTTTCTGAGTTATGCCTGTAGCAACAACCACATCCATTGTACCAACAGCTCTACAATTCTCAGGAAAACTTTGCAAAACTGATTTACTATCTACCGTATCAATGACAAGTTCATAAATCTGGTCTCTAATAGTAACAAAAATCATGTGGTTCTGTGCTATTTAGAGGTTGAAAACTTTCCAACACAGGGGTTAAAACAGTAACATCAGAACAAAGCTTAGCTATTTACTGTCCATCCAAGTTAACATCATCTTAAATTACAGAATTTTCTCAGGATTTTGCACCTTTTGTCCTTTTCACCTCTATTCTGGTATCATTGTCCTTATTTACAATTAAATCAGCCTTAATCAAATCACAATTCTCATTATTCTCCATAACTACACAATCACTAGAATTTCTAACACAATTTACAACACAATTTCCTTTTTCTCACAATTATTACAACATTAATTAAATTATCAACAACAAGTAAATTATTATCAATCCTAGTCAAATTATTACAAACACCAGTTAAATTACTATTAAAATTATGTAAATTACTATTAATACTGGGCAAATTACTATCAACATTAGTCAAATTACCATTAACATTAAATAAGTTACCACTTACACCAATAACACCATGTAATTTAGTTAATTTAGCACTAGCACTACTTAAATTATCATTAATTCCCTTTAAATTACCATTTACATTGATCAAATTATTATTGATTCCATATAAATTACCACTAACATTGATTAAATTATCACCACTATTAATTAAATTACTATTAACACCAATTAAAGTATTATTAACACCAAATGCACCAACCCATTATTTACAATTACATTATTATTATCTTTAACATATACAATTTCATCAATATTCACTTTATTCCCATTTGTTTGATTAATTACTTGTGAACTTCAGGCATACCTTCATAATGAAGCTGTCCATCCATTCTGATTACCATGATTAACATTCTCAGATACAACCTGACTATATTTTGGATGTACACCAGTTCTAATGAAATCCTGCATTGTGGTCATATTTGGGGCTTGCATCCCCTGGCAACAGGCATTTTGACATATGAACCTATTTTGTTGTACCCAAAATTACTTCCACTGTTCCAATTATTTCTCCTATAACCATAATTATTGTTATACCTATAATTTCTGTAGTTATTGTACCTATGCCTATCATATTGGCTTCTAAATCTACATTCTTTTACGAGGTGCCCAACCCTGTTGCACAAATAACACCTCCTAGGCCCTTGGTATCTTGTATTCCTTTTTGTATTACTTCTTTAATTATCACTCTTCCCTTCTAATGCCCTCAAAGCAGCCACCACCTTGATTTCCTTAATTTCCTTTTCTTTTGCCTTGCCACTAGCCTCTTTCAGTTGTTTCCAGAGACTATCAATAATTGCATCCTTTTCATCATTAATTTTGTCCTTTTCCTGTGCAAACACATAGGTGGCTTTTTGTTTCAGGTCATCTAAAGCAAACAATTCCCAATCTGGGCAGCTGTCAACAAAGAATCTCCTCACTTGTAGAACAGCATTTTTTACAAAAATTCTTTTTATGTGGTCTAAGGTGGTATCATATTGGACATCCAGGCCTAATTGTGTCTCTGTGGCCTTAATGATCTGATCAAGAAACATTGCTGGTATTTCCTGACCTATCTGCCTTACTCTCTCAAATTTAGATCACACATTAGGTTGTTAGGAGTTATTCTCTAGGACTTTTAAAAATTATTTCCTCGCCTGTTTTAACATTCGGTAAATGGGCATCAAATTCAAATCTAGCTCCTCCCAATTCTTAGGCCATGGTGTTAAGCCCTGAGTGTTCCGTGTTTCTTCAATGAACTTTTGCCTATCGTGTCTGGATAATAGTTCTCCAAGGATAAACCAAAAATCATTAAAATCATGATCAAAGGTCTTTACCACTGATCATAAGATTATAATGAACTTTCTACGGTCATCATAAAATTCAGGGACCTTCCTTTTGATGGATTCTATGTCCTCAGGCCTAAATTGTGTATGTTGCTTTGCATGGAAGATCCCGTCATCCAAAACCACTGGGAGATCTCTCAAAGGGAAAAAATTTACTGGCACTTCACCAGTATTGTGTGCTTCTCATTCCCTATCTGCCTTTGTTTCCCCACAAGCCTTATCCTGATTTGCATTAGGAAACTGTGCACATCCAAAGCCTTTGTCCTGTTGCTGGTGTTGTTGCATATATACCTCCATGTTTTGTACTTGTATTTATAGTAGCTTAAGCATTAACTTAATTTCAGATTCTTTGCATAACCATTGTACCATAACCTGTAAGGTATACATTATACACTTAAAAATCCATCTTACTCTATAAAGTAAATACAAACATAATAGTAGCATAGGTGCATGTACCACTATGTCCAATACAACCATTTCCCAGATTGGTTTAGCCACTTCAACATTAATAAATAATTTAATATATTTTGGAATAACCTTAAAATTAGGTAGAGGATACAATACAATACTTGCCATAAATAATACAAACAATAGTCCATCATATCCTCCATAACTGCCCTTGCCAATATTGGAATCACAAATACACTAGGTGTTATCTCAATAGTATTATTATAAGCCACAGTGTAAGATTTACAATGAATTACAAGAAGATTTAACAATAATAACCACAAGATAAAAAACAAGGAATGAAAATTACACCAAACAGGGAAAAACTGCAAGGAAAATAGTTAAAACCCTTTCCCTGAGGCTTTAAAAATATCTAGGAGTACTATCAGAACTTAAGAGGTGTTTATCAATGAATTCAGTGAGGGAGCAATCTTCACTTATTGGCTCGGAATGTTCAAGTCTCAACCAACCACTGAGGGGCTCAAAAGAATTCTCTCACTTCCAGTATAGGTTAACTGCCAAAGAGTGAACTTCCTCCCTCTTCCTATACCTTTCTCTCCCCCACACCCACAAGTGACAGGAGTGACACAGGTTACCTGGAGACCTGCACAAGGGACGTAGGATTAGGTGAAACACACT
>NW_025394098.1:0-4834 GCF_016433145.1 Gracilinanus agilis
TTTCTGTTAATAGAAGAGTCATATTGTGTGTCTACTGGTCTTGGACAGAGAGAATAGTCAATATACTCTCCGTGCCTAAGAAGACCTTCACCACCCTAGACTGGGTTTGATTAAATCCCAGTCACTCATTTAATTGCCCATTTTATTTACCATCTTACAATTGTGTACCAGGTAGGTATATTATTGGCAGCCCCAAATGCAAAGATTTGTCTTCAAGCCAGTACAATACTGCTGTGTGAACTATATAAGAGAGGGCATGAAGTGTCAAAATCAAAATTACAATGGTATATGTCCAGGGTGGAATATTTAGGTTTCATATTGGAGAAGGAGACAAGGCATATATCTAAGAAAAGAATGAGTGACATCCCAAAACTCAGTGTGCCAAAAACTAAAAAGCAACTGGGAGTGATTCTGGGGATGACGGGGTTCTGTAGAGAGTGGATTCCAAGCTATAGTGAAATAACAAAATGCTTAACTGACCTCACAAAAAACAATGTAATAGAATCATTGAGAATGAATGCAAATCATTTGCAGGCTTTAGCAAAACTGAGTCAATTTTAACAGTTCCAGTTTTGGGTATACCTGACTATGACAAAGAATTTCATCTTTTTGTGCATGAAGTAAAAAGGATAGCTTCAGGGGTCTTAGTAAAAACTTTAGGACCAAATTTTAGACCTGTAGCATATTACAATGCACAATTAGATACTGTGGCAAGAGAAATGGTACCCTGTCTCAGAGGAGTTGCTGCTGCTGCTCTATTGATCCAAAAGTCAAAAGATCTAGTACTAAAACCAAAACTAAGTGTATATTCTGCTCACTAACTTGAAGCAATCTTGAAAAGATGCAATTTACAAGCTTTTACACAGCAAAGACTATCGCAATATGAGATAGTGTTGTTGAGTAATGAGAATGTCAGCTTGAAATGATACTATGTGTTAAATCCTGCCACAGCTTCTGCCAGATTTACCAGTGAATGGGGGAAGTAATTCATCAGTGTGTAGACATGATATCATTGATAGAAAAAACTAGGGGGAGTTTGAAAGACACTCCAATTATTAATCCAGACCTAGATATTTTTACTGATGGTTCCAGTTATATGCATCATGGAAGGAGATACATGGGGGCAGTGGTAGTGACAGAAACGGAGACCCTGTGGTATAGATCATTACTCAGCAATTTCAATGCTCAAGGAGCCAAGCTAGTAGCTCTGACCCAACCCTGTAAGATTGGAAAAGGCATGAGAGTAAACATTTCACAGACTGCAGATATGCATTTGGTGTGGTACATGCTACAGGGGAAATCTGGAAACAGAGAGAGTTTTATAACAAGTTCAGAGAAAGAAATAGCCTATGCCAAAGTCATTGCAGAACTCTTAGAGGCAAACATACAAATTGATTTTATAAACATGCCTAAAGCTGGGAGGTTTAAATATTGTCTGGTAATTGTAGACAAACTGACGAGGTAGCCAGAAGCATTTTCTGCATATAAGAACAATGCAGCATTTGTAGTAAAAATACTATTGAAGGAGATAATTCCTCAGTTTGGATTGCCATGTTTGGTGGATTCAAACCATGGAAGTCATTTCTTGCAGTCTGTTTTAAAACAAATATATAAAAATTTGGGAATCAAAGCCAGTTTTCATACTCCATCCCAACCACAGAGCTCTGGACAAGTTGAAAGTTTAAACAGGGAAATCAAGACATTGACTGGAAAAATCTGTTCAGAGACTCATTTAAAATGAACTGAAATACTACCTCTAGTGCTTTTCTACATCCAAATAAGATTGAGAGGGGACTTGCATCTTTCTCCATTTGAAATCTCCATTTGAAATGAAAGTACGGCTGTTGTGAGGAAGATTATTATTTAGTTATTAGCTTAATATTAGTATTAGACCTAATAGGAAGGGCTGGAGAATTCCACATTGAATAGGGAAGCAGGAAGTGGCTTGCTCTCTCTGAGAAGGACTCTATGGTGGTTGGGACAAGCAGTAACTGATTCCCTGGGAGACCTCAGAGCTCGTGGAGTTGCACCCTGATTCCCTGGGATTCTGGAGTGTGGTGAAGGTTGGAAGCAGAGGACATCTATCCTGCATGACAGCACTGAGTAGGGAGTGATCTGGGGTAGGGGGTAAGCAGTTCTGAGTAGCTCGCCACTGGCTGAGAACTTTCAGCTCACAGCCAATGGCTGAACCCTACCCACGGAATGTTCAGAACCTCTTGATTTCCAGTCTAGTTCTGTCTGCCCAGGAGAGAACTTCCTGCCTGACTCCCTGTTACCCAGCCATCTGGGAATGACAAACTGTAATGGTGAATTACCAGGGAAGTTAACTAACTATTATCTGTGGGTTCACAATGGGGTGTGAGGGTGACAGTAATGACAAATTACAGGACCAAACAAGGTAGGGAGACCAGGTTTAACTATTAGGAGGTAACTGTTAACAGAAAATGGCAGTTAGGCCCCAGCAGTCACTCAGCCCACCTAGTCAAAGGCCTATGGAACCAGCAGGCAAAAGGCAAAGGTTTATAACAGTTTAATTGAGGGAAACAATAATAAAGGATGGGAATAAGAGATTGTACTCTTACAAGCTAAGGGCAAACTACAAGGTCAAGGGAGGGACTTATCTACACTAATCTAAGACCTAAGCCAGGCAAGGCCCAAAGAAAAACTGTACTGGAGTAGGAATCCTCACAGTAGAGTCCAGAGATGTTTTCAGGATGCCAGGAACCAACTCCTCCAGAACTGATGGTCCAAAGTAGCCCAGTAGAGAGAGGAAGTCTGCAAGCTGTCCACCAGATAGCAGATTACTCCCTACTCAGTGCTGTCATGCAGGATAGATGTCCTCTGCTTCCAACCTTCTCCACATTCCAGGATCCCAGGGAATCAGGGTGCAACTCCACTAGCTCTGAGGTCTCCCAGGGAATCAGTTACTGCTTGTCCCAACCACCATGGAGTCCTTCTCAGAGATAGCAAGCCACTTCCTGCTTCCCCATTCCATGTGGAATTCTCCAGCCCTTCCTATTAGGTCTAATACTAATACTAAGCTAATAACTAAATAATAATCTTACTCACAACATGGCCATCCACTATTACAAGCCAAAATGTGTCAGCCTAGTTATATTTCTATGTTGGGAGGTGATTGTCAACTGGCAGCTTATATACAATCATTACAAAAGTAACTTAGAGAGCACCAGCAAACCACAGCACTTGATTATTCCTTACATAATATAAAGCTTGGCGATTCAGTTTTCCTTAAACATTTTAATAGGATATCAACTACAGAAGAAAAATGGTTGGGTCTATTTGAAGCTTTGCTCAATAGTCCATCATCTGTAAAAGTCTTAGGGAAGGATGTGGGTTCACTGTTCCAATGTAAAAATCCAGAAAGCTCACAGAAATAGGAAAAATCAAAGTAAAGATAGTGAGTGATCAAAATGATGAAAATGAATTTAGAAATCAGGCAGAGGTAGAATTAGGAAATAGGGAGACAGAAGTTCCTGAAAGTTATTCAGAAAAAGAAGAAAGGTGAGATTTATCTAGAAAGTATAGGCAAGAGGGAGCATTCCAGTGAAAGATATACCAGGCCAGAGGGAAAGCTTGGGAAAACTCAAGAACAGAAAGAGAACAGAGGCTTTGGAGCTGAAAGGATAGCAAAAGAGAGTTAAAACTGTGAATTTTGCATATAAAGAAGAGGATCAGACTATCCAAAGGATTATGTAAGACAAAGTGAACTGAAAAAATATAAACACATGTTCATATTTTAGTAGCATCCAACATGCATACAAAGGGAAGAAAGAAGATTCAACAATCAAATTCAGAAGGAGAGCATGTGGAGACAAAGTATGTACATGCAACATGACATATGATTAGGATACATGTTTCACAAAATGTATATATATTTTGCTGACCCCATGTGATCAATGGGAGTCTTTATGGTGGAAAAGAAATTTTGGGGATAAGTACATAGTTAGTATTAGATCCAGAAGGTATTAATTGAATAGAAGGATCTCTAGATTTTCTATCTTATTAACATCAGGGTATAGGATAGGATTAAAAATAATGAGAGTATTATATTTGTATTTGTATATATATCTGTATATATCTATACATGCTTGTTATTATAGAATTCTTGGACTTATGCAAATATTTGTTGTAATTATGTAACATATATAAACACTAGGTATAGAAGAAAATAGAAAGTTTAGTTCTCAAGTAAATATAAAAGTTTATGTATAGGATTAAAGATTAGTATAGAATCTAGAATTAGGCCATTTGAATTGTTCAGATAGGAGTTTTAAATGGCAGTTGCAGAAATTTTGTTTCTTAAATGAGGTTTGTTGTAAAAGCTACGGCTAAAATTGTGTTTAGTGGAAAATTTTGGTGTTTAAATATTGTTCTAGGGTTATATAGTAGTTATAGATAGAAAAAGATAGGTGCATTAGTTTAGTATTATAGGATTTGATTTAGAAATAGTTGTTCTAGTGTTCTGGTGTTATATGAGTTTGAAATTGGTGATACTGATAGGAGATATTTGTGTTTGCTACATTGTTTGGAATTTGCAGATGTTCTGTTGTATTAAAACTTTGTAAGTATTTTGTAAACCCTACCCTTACCTTATTTTCTTTCCTGGGGAATGTCCAAGATTAGGAATAGTTAAGATAGAACATAGCATAGGAAGTGTAGGGATGGTTCATTATTTGGGGGATTAGATAATAGAATAAGGTTAAAAGGAAAGTATCAAGGTTCACAAAAATGAACTTAGGAAGTATATATTTGTGAAAGAGGACAACTGATAGATGGGAATTTGGGAAGAAGGAAATGAACCAGAGTGAAGATA
>NW_025394099.1:0-1254 GCF_016433145.1 Gracilinanus agilis
ATTGCTCTCTCACCTTCATAAACCTGAATAAGCACACCAGGCTGATTGTCAGAGTAGGTTGTAAAAGTCTGAGTCTGCTTAGTGGGAATGGTGGTATTGCTTTTGATCAGTGTCATGACTTCACCAGCACTTTCAATTCCAAGGGAAAGAAGAGTGACATCTAGCAGTAGCAAGTCCTGTACATTCTCAGATTTATCTCCAGATAAGATGGCAGCCTGGACAGCTGCCCCATAGGCAACAGCTTCATCAGGATTGATGCTCTTGTTGAGCTCCTTGCCATTGAAGAAGTCCTACAGAAGCTTCTGGATTTGGGGAATTCGAGTGGAACCACCCACCAAGGTGATGTCATGAATCTGTAACTTATCTAGGTTGGCGTCTCTGAGAGCCTTTTCCACGGGGTCCAGTGTGCCACGGAAGAGGTCAGCATTCAGCTCTTCAAAATGGGCCCGGGTAATGGAGGTAAAGAAGTCGATACCTTCATAGAGGGAAACGATCTCAAAACTGGCCTGTGTACTGGAAGAGAGGGTTCTCTTGCACGTTCACAAGCGGTGCGCAGATGGCGGACAGCCCTCTTGTTCTCACTGATGTCCTTCTTGTGCTTTCGCTTGAATTCAGCGATGAAATGGCTGACCATGAGGTTGTCAAAGTCCTCATCACCCAAGTGGGTGTCCCCAGCTGTGAACTAGACTTCAAAGATGCCATCCTCGATGGTAAGGATGGAGACATCAAAGGTACCACCTCCAAGGTCAAAGATCAGCACATTTCTCTCAGCACCAACGGTTTTGTCCAAGCCATAAGCAATAGCAGCAGCAGCTGTCTCATTGATGATTCGGAGCACATTGAGACCAGCGATGGTTCCGGCATCTTTGGTAACCTGCCTTCAGGAATCGTTGAAGTAGGCTGGTACTGTGACAACAGCATTTGTGACAGTCTTCCCAAGGTAAGCTTCAGCAATTTCTTTCATCTTGGTCAAGACCATAGATGATACTTCTTCTGGATAGAAACTTTTGGTCTCCTCTTTGTACTCCACTGGGACCTTAGCCCTGCCTGCTTCATTCACCTCCATGAAAGGCCAATGCTTCATGTCTGACTGTACAACTGCATCATCAAATCTGCGACCAATCAGACGTTTGGCATCAAAAACTGTGTTGGTGGGGTTCATTGCAACTTGGTTCTTTGCAGCATCACCAATTAAACGTTCTGTGTTGGTGAAAGCGACGTAGCTGGGGGTGGTCCTGTTTCCTTGGTCATTAG
>NW_025394100.1:0-1004 GCF_016433145.1 Gracilinanus agilis
TCATAAACATGATGTATTATAGATAATATTATCACTATCCTTTTTTTTTTTTTTTTTTTTTTTTTATGGTGCCAATTTTAAATATTTTTATTCTCCAGGACAAGAATTGCATTTCCACTTGTTTTTATACAGTACTGATAAAGTGCAATGTTGTTCACTTCTCCCTCTGCACACATTCAAGTATTCAGAATGCCCAGATTTACACAGTAGCTGAAATGTTACTTTTTAAACTGCTACTGCCTTGGCTACAAATTTGAGTCCTTCAATTTTTGGAAAGCTGTGTGGAATGCTTTTTCTTCTGGTACATTTAGTCAACCTCTTCAATAGTAGGTCCAGAAGAAGCACCTCCAGATGGGGCTGCTCCACCTCCTGGGAACCCACCAGGCATGCCCCCTGGCATGCCCCCTGCACTCTGATACAGCTTGGTGATGATGGGGTTGCAGACTTTTTCCAATTCCTTCTGCTGATGCTCAAATTCTTCCTTTTCAGCAGTCTGGAAAAGATGAACCCATTTCAGAAAGCAGATTCAGAATGTCTTAAAAAATTCAAGTTTAAGGGATATAAAGCTTTAAAAAGCAATCACTTCAACTTGATAGGACTTGTCACCTACCAAGGACATTAGGACATGGTCGCTCAGACATCCAAGGAAGGATTTTACCAACATAAGTTGTGACTTCTGGTGGAAACTACGAATGGTTTGGGAACACTTTCATCACAGCAACCATTTAATTTTAAGGCTAAGTTGGGAAACCTGTTTTAGCCTTGTTCATTTAAATTATTGTAATGCTATTGAAATACCCAGGATCATTAATACAAATAACTAATGCAGTAAAAGCAGCAACATTTAAGTTGTAAAAACTGCACTATTGAACATCTAAGACACTCCCAAGACTTGACATACCTGGTTCTTATCCAGCCAGTTGATTATTTCATTGCATTTGTCAAGGATCTTCTGTTTGTCTTCATCACCAATTTTGCCTTGCAGTTTCTCATCCTCAACAGTT
>NW_025394101.1:0-2859 GCF_016433145.1 Gracilinanus agilis
AGTGGTAAGGGTGGGCAATGGGGGTCAAGTGACTTGCCCAGGGTCACACAGCTGGGAAGTATCTGAAGCCGGATTTGAACCTAGGACCTCCTGTCTCTAGGCCTGGCTCTCAATCCACCGAGCTACCCAGCTGCCCTCTGTCCTATACTTTTCTAACTTTTACTCTTTTGTTTGGAATGCCATCCCTTCCTCTTTTAACTATTGAATTCCCAATTAACCCTTAAAGCCAAAATCAAATGCCATTTCTTCCCAGAAGCATGGCCTGATTATCCTTGACAATAACTCCTTTTCCCCAAAGACCTTTTATAGCACTTTGTTTTGTACATCTCTGCTGCACTTAGCAAATGACATTGTGTAGAATACCTTCTATGTTGGTACCTTTTCCTTCTACCAGATTTTGAATTCCTTGAGGATAAGGACCCTGTCTAAATTTTTATCTCCCCAAACACTTAGCTTGGTACTTTGTACCCAATGGTTTGCTCAAGAAATATTAGTTAAATGAGTGAAGGAATGGAAGTAGTAACTCAAAAAACATTTATATTTAAGCACGATTGTTCTATGGGCAAAGTAATAAGGGAGTAAATTCTTTCTCTCTGGGTCTGGATACATGCAATGGGAGCCAAAACCAAGGGGGCAATGAGATCCATACTTCTGATGTTCTTTCTTTCTAATTAATGAAAATTCTAGGAGAGAGGAATCTAAGAAGCATAAATCAGGTTCTTTTCTGAAGTAGACAAAATGGCTGTATGTTCCCAAAATGGAGAAAGAGAAATAAAGATAACTTTCACCATAAATGGTAAAGTGCAGAGAAGTACCCTGGTATCATGTGATTTATAGAATTTCTTCTCTTTATTTTAATTTATTTCTGAACTTAAAGAGCAAATACACTGAACATAAAAGGAGGATTATATAAGAAACCATGAAACTCTATTTCATGTCCTATTCTTTAAAATGATTAACAATAAATTCTATGTTATTTTCAAAACTGTCCTACTTATCTGTGCTTCCTTCTAAACATTCTTCTGTTTTGTTTTTTTTATATTAAAATACATTTCAAAGGCCTTCTTTTTTTTGGTATCACCGTTACTAATTCCCCTTCTCTCTACCCCATTTCCAATGAAAAACAGAGAAATAAAACAGGGAAAAAATGTAACAAATATATATTCAAGCAAAATGAATCCACCTAAAATGTCCATGCCCCCCAAATCTGTCTCATTTTGCATCCTGTATCTATCACCTTTGTCAATCTGATATAATTCATCATGGGTCCGTGATTGGTCCTTGTGTTGATCAGAGTTCTTAACTCTTTCATACTTGTTTTACTTTATGATATTACTATCCTGATATAAATTGTTCTCCTGTTTCTGATTCTACTACCCAGGATTTTCTGAAAGTGCCTTTCACCATTTCTTATGGTTCAATCATATTCCATTCCATTCAATTATCATACCTTATTCAGGCATTTCCCAGTTGTTGAAGAGTCATCCCAATGCATCCGTTAGAATCTAGTTCTTTGCTCTTCTCTCCCCATCCCCACTGTTTTTAATTTTCTCTTGAGGGTTAGGAAATTTATTTTCCTTACAACTCGTCCCTTTTTGGTATTAACCCTACATCTTAGAATCTTAGGCCCACCCTCTTGCTATATCCTCTTGTTTCCCTGTTGAATTTTGATGTATTTTTTCACCAAAGTCTGTGTGTGTTTTCAGTTCCTTTGCCCATTTCATATAAGAATGAGGTCCATCTGATGCCTGGACTCCATTCTCATCAACTCCTTTTTACCTCAGATATGTGAAATAGCAAATTCTACATCCCCATTTCCTCCTTTCTGTTCTAGTGTCTTCTTCCTTTTACTCTCCCTTTTTTCTGCTTCTCCACTTCAAGTTCTCACTACAGAAACAAATCCACAATCTGGCCCCACCCCCTCCCCTTCCAAGGAATTCTTTTAGCACTGCATCATCCTATAATAGCTCCTACTGATTGTTTAAAGAAATTTGCTTTTCTGGACTCTTTTTTTTCTGGACTCTTATGTATATATTCTAGAGTACCTACTCAGCTCTAATCTTTTCATTATAAATGCTTTTGAAAGTCCCATGTTCCTTTAAAGTTCTGTCCCCCTTCCCCCCACAACCACCACCGTAGCATTATTCTCAGCTTACCAGGCTAAATTATTCTTGGTTATGAGCCTTTATCTTTTGCTTGCTGGAATACTGTATTTCAAGATCTCCTCTGTATTTTATTATTTTTTAAATTAATTTTATTAATTTTATATGCAATATTATATATGATTATAAATTTTGTTAATAATAATAGTATGTATTTGTATGGCACTTTATTGTTTGCTATGTGCTTTACAGATATCTTATTTTATCCTCACGACAATGCTGTGAGGTAGTTCTATTATAACCATTTTACAGGTAAGGCTGAAGCAGGAAGAGGTGAAGTGACTTGCCCAGGGTCACACAGCTTGTAAGTATATGAGGTAGTTATTTTTTTTAAACCCTTACCTTCCGTTGTGTATTGGTTATAAGGCAGAAGAGTGATAAAGGTAGGCAATGGGGGTCAAGTGACTTGCCCAGGATCACACAGCTGGGAAGTGTCTGAGGCCAGATTTGAACCTAGGACCTCCTGTTTCTCAGCCTGGCTCTTAATCCACAGCTGCCCCCTTGAGGTAGTTTTTGAACTCGGGTCTTCTTGATGATACCACCAGCTGCATCCACTTAGAAGTTTCTGAGTATTTTGTGATCCTGACTGTGGTTTCCTGGTTCTTGAACTGCTTTTTTTTTTTAATCCTTAACTTCTGTGTACTGACTTATAGGTGGAAGAGTGGTAAGGGTGGGCAATGGGGGTCAAGTGACTTGC
>NW_025394102.1:0-9186 GCF_016433145.1 Gracilinanus agilis
TCTTTTGGTTTTCCTTTTCAATCTGGTCATTTCTGGTGTTCAATTTGCCAATCAGTTCATTTGATTTCTGAGCCTCACTTTCCAATTGCAAAATTCTGCCTTTTAAGCTGTTATTTTCTTGCCAGATCTCTTCCATCTTCTTCAACATCTCATTTTTGAACTCTTCCATAGCTTGTGACCAGCTTTCATTTTTTGGGTAATGTTTGGATATGATTACTTGTTTGTCCTCCTCTGTTGTCTGGATTTTCTCTGTGTAAAAGTTGTCGAGTGTTCCAGAGTTTTTCTTTTTTCTTTTCTTTTTTTTTTAAACCCTTAACTTCTGTGTATTGACTGTGTAGGTGGAAGATTGGTAAGGGTAGGCAATGGGGGTCAAGTGACTTGCCCAGGGTCACACAGCTGGGAAGTGTCGGAAGCCGGATTTGAACCTAGGACCTCCCGTCTCTAGGTCTGGCTCTCAATCCACTGAGATACCCAGCTGCCCCCCCAGAATTTTTCTTGATAATCTTTTTCTTTCTTTGGAGTTCTTGGCTTGCCATCGTTAGCCCCGCCCCTTTTCCACTTTGTCCTCACACTCAGGGTCTGCCTGCGTTTTCTATTCTCCCGGGGCTCCGGTTTCCTTGTCCTCGGGGTCAGGCCTCCTGGTTGTCCCTGGTCTGCCCCTCTTCCCGAGGTTCCTTTAGCAGTCTTTGGGGTGCTTCCACAGTGGCGCTCCTGTCCGCACCAGGTCCTCACTGGAGGTCCAAGCCTGGGCTGGAGATCTTTATTCAAGCCTAGGGCACAGCCTTTGCTGGCGCAGAAGCTCTTAGGGCACTGCCTTCACCCATGTGGAAGCTAGGGAAAGTCTGTGGGCTGCAGATCTTTATTAGCACCTGAGGAGATGCCTGAAGGAGCTCCGGAAAGTCTGTGTGTTAGAGATCTTTTTCCCGGCCTGAGGCGGTGCCTTCACCCACGTGGATGCTGGGGGAAAGTCCGTGGGTGCCTCCCAGCCACTTGGGGTCCCTCCTCTTGCAGCACACAGGTACAAGCCCTGGGGCTGCCAGTGATTAACTGGTTGCCCCAATCCTTTTTTCACTCTTGTGAGTTGGCCTTGGCGTTGTTTGAGGTGTGTGGTATGGGGGGTGGGGTAGGGGCTTCTTCCTCTCGCGTTTTAGTGAGAGCTGTTTCACCCCTTTATAGCGTGGAGACGCCCCGATTCTGCGTACCTTCAATGCTGCACCCTGTTGTGGGGTTCCTTTGTTCGTCTGGGTTCGTTTTTATTTCCCCTTGAGGAGTCCTGTATGCTTTGGTCAGGAGAGATCGAGCAGCTGCTCCTTACTCTGCCGCCATCTTAACTGGAAGTCTACACCTCTTCCCCATCCATTCTTAAATAATATGGTATTTAGGGAGTAATTGGGTGGCTCAGTGGATTGAGAGCCAGGCCTAGAGACGGGAGGTCCTAGTTTCAAATTTGACCTCAGATACTTCCTATCTATGTGACCCTGGGCAAGTCACTTAACCTGCATTACCTGCTCTTCTGCCTTAGAACCAATATATAGTATTGATCTTAAGGTGGAAGGTAAGAGTTTAAAAAAAAAAAGAATATGGTTTTTAGACTTGAATTATTTTTTAATCTTTTCATCATTGGCCTTTTATTGCATATAACTTTTATTGTCGTCTGTACAAGACATATTCTGGCTTTACTGCATTTGATGTTGAGGTTTTCATATCCTAATTCATAGTTAATTTTGGGAATATACTATACAGATGAAAAATAGGTGGATTCTACTCTTATTCAATAATCTCCAGGGTTCTATTATATCTAATTTTTCTGACATTCTATTGAAACCCATCACTTTTTGTTGGTTTGCTTGTGAGAGGGGTAAATTCAGGATGTCCCCATGGTTTTTCTCTTTGTGTAACTCTCTTAACTTTTTCTTTAAGTATTTAAACCATTTGGTAGTTTAGTATTAACGTGAATTAATTGTCTTTGGTAGTTTTTAAAATTCCTTATAGATTTAGGAATGAGAAACTGGAATTGCCAAGAAATCTTGGGAATTCCCCAAATCATCAATTATTTTGTATTTTTCATAACATTTGATCTGTGTGGTGTAAATGAAGGTAGGAAGGTAGGAGGAATGGGAGAAAGGGGAGAGGAAGGTAGAGGAAGGGAAAGGAAGGTAGCAGTCCCCTGCCCCTGCTGGGGAAATTGAACAGAGCCCTTCAGGGGCTCAAATGAATGATCAGAGAGCAAATTTAAGGTTTAGAATAGCTAGGTTTTATTTAGATTAGGAAAGGGAAGGTCTAGGGAAAGTTAGGAGGCAGATAGAAGGGGGAAGAGGCACCAAGACAGAGATCAGAGTGTCAGGGTAGAGAGAGCTCCAGGGTAGAGAGTGCTCCAGGGTAGAGTGATCTTCCAGGGTTGAGAGCAAAAAAAGGCACCAAACTTTCTCTTTTATACTTTCCCTGACACCTCCCACAAAGGAAGTGGGAGGTGTCAGGGGAAGTTGTAGCAGAAATAGTCCTGGGAGTTGTAGTCTTCCAGGGCTTATAACAATTTCAAATGACACAACAATAATGAGAAATCTTACTATAATTAATCATTTTTCTGTGATAGGCCTCTACTAACGGTTTAAAAAGTTTTTTTTATAAAAATGCATTATTATTATTAATCTTTATATTTCGACAATGATTTAAAATATATCTAGCACTGAGCTGACTGACTTTATCTTTCTTAAAATATTTCCAGCATTTTTTTTTATTCTCATTACTTGTCTTAAAATTGTTTAATAAATAAAAAATATGAAGTTTAATAGAATTTACAAAAAACTGTAGGTTGTTAATAATAGTCAAACACTGGAAAATGCCACTGAATGTAATTTGATACGTGTTTAATTCTTCACATGAAAACTGCCTATTCATGTCCCTTAACAATTTGTCAATTGGGGAATTGTTTGATTTCTTGTACATTTGACTTAGTTCCTTAAAAATTTTTGAAATTAGACCTTGTCAGAGGCTTTTGTTAAAAATTTTTTTCCCAGTTTGTTGTTTCCCTTCTAATTTTGATTGCATTGGTTTTGTTTGTACAAAATTGTTTCTTCTGTCTCTTAACCAGTACCATATTGTTTTGATGATCACCACTTTATAATACAGTTTAAGATCTGTTCATCTGTTCTTCCAGATGAACTTTGTTATAACTTTTTCTAATTCTATAAAAAAGTGTTTGGGTAGTTTTATAGGCATGGCACTAAATAAGCAAATTAGGCAGGATTGTCATTGTTATTATATTAGCTCGTCCTACTAAGGAAAAATTAATGTTTTTCCAATTGTTTAGATCTCCTGTTTTGAAAAGTGTTTTGTAGCTATGTTCATGTAATTCCTGAGTTTGTTTTGGCAGATAGATTCCCTAATATTTTACATTGCCTGGATTAATTTTATGGAGTTTCTCTTTCTAACTCTTGCTTTTTATTTTTATTGAAAATAAATAGAAATGTTGATGATTTATTTGGATTTATTTTGTAAACTGCAACTTTACTAAAATTATTAATTATTTCTTCTAGCTTTTTAGTTTATTTTCTTGGGTTCTCTAAGTATACCATCATATCTTCTGCAAAGAATGATAGGTTAATTTCCTCATTATCTACTTTAATCCCTTTGATTTCTTTTACTTCTCTAATTGTTATAGCTAGTATTTCTAGTACAATATTAAACAATAGTGGTGATAATGGGCATTGCTCCTGATTGTATTGGGAAGGCTTCTAACTTATCCCCATTGCAGATGATACTTGCTGATGGTTGTTTTTTGTTGTTTTTTTTTAAACCCTTACCTTCCTTTTTGAATCAATACTCTGTATTGGTTCCACCACAGAAGAGTGGTAAGCGCTAGCTAGGCAATGGGGGTCAAGTAACTTGCCCAGGGTCACACAGCTATGAAGTGTCTGAGGCCATATTTGAACCTAGGACCTCCCATCTCTAGGCCTGGCTCTCAATCCACTGAGCCACCCAACTGCCCCCTGATGGTTTTAAATGCATATTGTTTATTATTTTAAGGAAAGGTGTTGTATTTTGTCAAAGGCTTTTTCTGCATATGTTGAGATAATCACATGATTTCTGTTAGTTTGGTTATTGATATGGTCATTTATGTAGATAGTTTTCCTAATGTCAAACCAGCCTTGTATTCCTGGTATAAATCCCACATGGAATAATCCTTGTGATGACTTACTGTAGTCTCTTTGCTAGTATTTTATTTAAGATTTTTGCATCTATGTTCAGTAAGGATATTGATATATAATTTTCTTTCTCTGTTTCTAGTCTTCCTGATTTGGGAATCTGTGCCATATTTGTGTCATAAAATGAATTTGGTAAGACTCCATCTTTGTTTATTTCGTCAAATAGTTTGTGTTGTATTGGGATTAGTTGTTCTTTAAATGTTTTATAGAATTCACTTGTGAATCCATCTGGTCCTGGAGAGTTTTTCTTAGGGAGTTCCTTGATGGCTTGATCAATTTATTTTTCTGTGATGGGATTATTTAAGTATTCTATTTCCTCCTTTGTTAATATAGGCATTTTATATTTTTGCAAATATTTGACCATATTTCCTAGATTATGATATTTATTGCCATATGTGTAGAGTGGAATTTTGGGGGGGCTCATAACCCCTAGAAATCACTCTAATGAGCAGACAGCAGACTTGATAAGATGCAGGCAGAGAAATGCAGCTTTATTTGGAGAAAACAGTGGACAGCAGGGTGGTGGGGATCGGGAGGGGAGGCAAGGAAGGGAAGGAATAGGGATTCTGCCTACACAAGCAGATTGCTTCTACATATAATCACAGACTTAAAACCCTAATGCAAGATTCTCCTCTGTCCTCCTTCTTTCTGTCCAATCCCACAGAGTGGGGTATTGTGACATTTCAAGTCTTGAGTGGGTGATTTTCTACATTACATACCCTTAAAGAAACCCATGATCAAAAAAATCCCATGACTATCCTGAGATTTTTCAGCTTGGGACAGTAAAGACATTTTTGAAACTCATTGTTCCTTACTTCTTCAGGTTATCTTGTAGTTGGCTTTCTTCCCAGGGAACAGATAAACTCTTCTCAAAATTTTTGAAAATAGGTCAGGAAAACTAAAATTTTACGGGGTGGGGGGCAAGTTTTAGTCTAAGAAGTAGTTGTACTTAAGGAGTCTTGAAAAGTGGAGATAAAAGCCAAAAACTACTCTGAGAATTACACACTAAATATCATCCCATATACCATTTCATTGGGCAAAGTAACTCTTAATAATTGTCTTAATTTCTTCTTTAATAGAGGTGAGATCACCCTTTTCATTTTTAATATTGTTAATTTGATTCTCTTCTTTTTTTTAATTAGATTAGCCAGTACTTTATCAAAGTACCATCTCCTAGTCTTATTTATTAATTCAATAGTTCTTTTACTTTCAATTTTATTAATTTCTTCTTTAATTTTTAGGATTTTGAATTTAATTTTTGTCTGGGGATTTTTAATTTGTTTTCTTTATAATTTTTTAAGTTGCAAGCCCAATTCATTGACCTCTTCCCTCTTAGTTTTGTTGCTATAGGCACTCAGATATAAATTTTTGCCCGAGTAGTGCTTTGGCTGTATCCAATAGATTTTGATATGTTGTCTCCTCATTGTAATTCTCTTCAATGAAGTCAGTAATTGTTTCCAGATTTTTTTGACCCACCAGTTTTGAAGAATTAGATTATTTAGTTTCCAATTAATTTTGATTTTGCCTCTTCATGATCCTTTACTAATTATAATTTTTATCACATTATGATTTGAAAAAGTTGCATTTATCATTTCTGCTTTTCTGCATTTGTTTACAATGTTTCTATGCCCTAGTACATGGTTGATCTTCGTATGTGTACCATGTACTGCTGAGAAGAAGGTATATTCCTTTTTATCCCTGTTCAGTTTTTTCCAGATATTTATTAGCTCTAATTTTCCTAAAATTTCATTCACTTCCCTGACTTCTTTCTTATTTATTTTTTGGTTCAATTTATCTAATTCTGAAAGGAGAAAGTAGAGCACCCACTAGTATGGTGCTACTTTCTATTTCCTCCTTAGTTTCTCCTTTATTTCTCCTTTAGAAACCTAGATGCTATACCATTTGGTGCATAAATGTCTAGTAATGAGATTACTTCATTGTTTATAGTACCCTTTTTGCAAAATGTAATCTTTTTCTTATGTCTTAATCAGATCAATTTCCACTTTAGCTTTGTCTAGTATCATAAAAAAGCTACTCCTGCTTCTTAAAATTTAAATGATGCATAATAAATTCTGCTCAAGTCTTTTACCATTAATCTATCTGTGTTGCCCTTCTTCAAATATGTTTCTGTATTAAGGGAGTATTTATGAGGAGGGGTATGTAGCTGAGAACAAGGTGGAGACTGTATATTAACCCCCTTCTCATTCTCTATTGCCCCTTAACACTGTGAGACTAATTGGGGTCCCCTGAGAGGGCATGCCACCCCTGGGGATCTGAAGGCATGGTACCCCTTCAGAGTGAAGTGAGTGATGACCTGGTTCTGTGTTGATGCAGGCCAGGAATCACAGAAACTTCCCCCTTCTTCACAGCAGGTGGTCAGACTTAAGATGGTGATCAGCCTGACCAGGCTGTTTCAGTCCTTCCCATACTAGTATCCCAAATGGATCTAATGCAATCTGATCTTTCTATTGTTTATTGAACCAATAAGGGATGAGGAATGGATGCAGGATACTGAAGGAAAGTGGGTACAGGGAACCCTAAGAGTTTATCCTCCTAACAGATTCTTTGCCCAGGAGAGACCGAGTCTATCTCAATCCAGAGTTTCACCTGCCCTTCCCCAGTCATATTATTGCCAATAAGTTTGTACAGTTTGATAATCTAAAGGTGGGACACTATTTGGCAAGGTCCAAAGAGTGAGAAGCTCAGGGAACTGCTCCCCTAGGAGTCCCAGAATCCCTAAATGCTGATGAGCACTTCTTGTGTTCAGGAGATGGCAGGTTGAGGTTGAATCTCTGGTAGCAGGTCTTCAGTATTGATCAGGAACCCAAAGGTGTCTTTAGTTGGCCTCAGAGCTCAGATACTACATCTTCCCCCATGAGCTCAACCCCCCAAAAAGACCTCTTAGGTCCAGAACTCCTAGAAATCCCTCCTCTTCCAACTGTCATTTGGACTCGCCTTTTGCCAACATTCCATGCCTCTTACAAGATGTTCTTGCCTTTCCTTTATTCTCACAGTATCTGGGTTTTGTGTTGTGGGATCTTTTGTTAAAAGTCCCACCTGCATTGTAAATAACTATTCCTAATTATTCTTATCACTATCTAAGTCCCCTTCCCCCAAAATAACAAATACCTTTCTTACTTAATCTATCTAGCTACAACCTATCTCTAAGATGGGTTTAGGCAAATTTGGGGTAGGGAATATAAGGATTTGCTAGGTTTTTTAAGATGTTGCAATGCAAAAAACAATCTTTGTAACAAAATTTTCTCTGAATAATTCTAAAGTCTATAAACTACTGCATATAACAATCTTACTGGAATTAACTGGTTCTAAAGTTATTGTTCCAAACTACCTATGGTTTTTAAAATAATGTTAGTGCATTTACACTATGAAACCATTTTTTTAATTAAAAATATTTTTAAAAACTCTTACCTTCTGTCTTGGAGTCAATACACAAGGCAGAAGAGTGGTAAGGGCTAGGCAATGGAAGTTAAGTGACTTGCCCAGGGTCACACAGCTTGGAAGTGTCTGAGGCCAGATTTGAAACTAGGACCTCCTATCTCTAGACTTGGCTCATCATCCACTGAGCTACCGAGCTGCCCCCTATGAAACTATTTTTCTATGTTAGTGTGTTAGTATATTTGCTTAAGTTTTCTTATTCTATTCTTTTGCTAATGTTATCTAGATAGGATTTAAACTTCCCTAAACCCTCTCTATGCTTTCCCTGTGCTTATGCTAACTAATTCTATGTTGTTAATCTGTTAATCTATTTATAAGGCTAGGGTAACTAATTTAAACCTTTGCTACATTATGAACCTATGTTACAATTATTTATAAGATTTACATTATGCAATATGATATACTTTGTGCAAATGTTGCAGTCCTGCATTTGGCACTAGCCAGATAAGTAAGCCTTGCAACCTTCATATTTGGTTAAGACCTTCATGAGACCTGCTAAATATTTGCAACCCTATGTACATATATACATTATATACATTTTCATGGACACAATCTTCAGACTGTTGTTTATTTACACGAGGTCTCAACTAGATGTCATGCAAAATACTCACCGTTGTTTTCCCAGTTGTCAGTCTTCTCCAAGTTGTCTGTAGATTTCTCTTGTATCTTGATGTCATGTACTGTGGATGAATTTTCCCTAAAGTGTGATGTTAATTTGTGTTTTATTGTGTTTACACGGTACCAGTCTTACTTAACCCTTCCTTTTTTGTCTTCTTCTTGCAGTGCTCATGATACAGTTTACAGTTCTTTAGTGTCCATTTCTTTTGCAAAGGTCTCCTTGGTGATTTGCAGCTTTGGTTGATCTTTTCTTCTAATCTTTCCCCTTCTCAGTGGCTGTCTGATTCTTTTGCCCATTTTGTCCAACCATTTTGTCTGTTGGTTCTCTCTGCCGGCACTGGAATTCATGATGTGGTTTGTGTTATATTATCAATTGTGTAGTAGTTACTTTTATCTGTGTAGTCATTATTTTGGATTATTTGTTCTGGGTGTTCTATGTTTGATTTCTATTTTTTCATATGCGATGCATGGTAACAAGAATCTCTGTCTTAGACTTTGATTGCGGTTGGGGAAGTGAGCAGGACCTAATGTGGTTGCATCCATTTGACATCCATTGCTGACTTTCTGTCAAAGTTTTTAAATTTTTTAATCATTTATTAATATTCATTTTTAACATGGTTACATGATTCAAGGTCCTATTTTCCCCTTCACCCCCCGCTCTCTCCCCACCCATAGCCAATGCACATTTCCACTGTTTTTAACATGTGTCCTTGTTCAAGACCTATTTCCAAATTGTTGTTAGTTGCATTGGTGTGGTAGTTTCGAGTCCACATGCCCAATCATGTCCTCCTCAGCCCATGCGTTTAAGCATTTGTTTTTCTTATATGTTTCCTCTCCTGTAGTCCTACCTCTGAATGTGTGTAGCATCTTTACCATAAATCCCTCAGAGCTGTCCTGTGTCATTGCT
>NW_025394103.1:0-4612 GCF_016433145.1 Gracilinanus agilis
TTGCCGTTTCCCCGGACCCCTCGGTTGTGTCCGGCTGGACCCGGACAGTGGCGCCCAACGCGGGGCAAGGCGAAAATGGCTTACCGGACAACTGAGGAGCAGCTGTCGCTGCCACGAAGACGTAACGGGTAGAGGCTGAGCAAGACGCCTCGAGGTAGGGTAAGTTGTCCCATCCCCCATAGGCATTTAAAAATCAAGAGTGTTTCTAAAAAAGGTGTGTGTGTGTGTGTGTGTGTGTGTGTGTGTGTGTGTGCTAGGAAAGTGGAAGGAATACGTGTGCATGATGGGAAAAACACTCTCGAAGGAAACAGTGTTCGTGACTGAACTAAAACATAGTCTTAGGAAGAGAGGCAGCAGAGTAAAAAAGAAGGACCTGTTCAGGTTCTATGGCTTGATTCGTGACTTTCTTAAAGAAGCCGACACGAGTCAACAAGTCTCGCACCTCCTCAGCTTGGCCGAGGACGCTATCTTAGAATCTAAGATAAAAAATGAAGAACCAAACTCAACTAAAGAACAGAGCTCGCCCCTCAAGGGGAATGAGCGTCCCTCCTGTCTTTTAGAGGAACCTATCAAAAATCCCTCCCTTGAGGAGCCCCTTGTTCCCTCTAAGCCCAGACCACGCCTTTATCCAGTCCTATTCACGGACCCTCCTCAAGATAGCACTCTTAATCTGGCTTATCAAGCCGAACTAGAGGAGGAGACAGCCCGCTACCATAACAATGGCGCTCTGAGGAATAGACCTCCTCCCTACAACCCCCCATCCCCCACCATCCAACTTGCCCTCCCACATGATTCCTCTGACTCCCAGCAGGAGGAAGAGGGGGAGGAGGAAAGCGGATCCCGTGGAAATTCCAGGGCCGCAGATACTTCAGGCCTCCCTCACCATCATAGGCCAATTTATAAAAAATTAAAAATTAAGCACATTAAAGACCTGCATTCGGCAGTTAAAAATTATGGCCTGAATGCCCCTTTTACACTCTCCATCCTAGAAGGGCTTGGAGGAGAGGGACACATGCTCCCCTCTGAATGGTCCAAAGTTGTGCAATCTGTCCTATCCCGAGGGCAATTTCAGACTCCCACCCCCCTTCAGGCTCAAACCCAAAGACCACCTCCCAGCGTTTGCCCTAAATGTCGAAAGGGTCGGCACTGGGCTCGAGATTGCCGAGCCAAACCTCAGAACTTTTCCCCAATGTCGGGAAACGGGATGCGGGGCTCCCACGGGAGCCCCTGCCCAGTTCCCTTACTCGAGCCACAGCCGGCAGCGCAGGCCTGGACCTCTGTGCCGCCTCCACCCCAATATTGATCCCTGAAGAAGGCCCGGTAGTCCTCCCCACCGGCAAATTCGGACCACCGCCTCCTGGCATGTTTTTCTTGGTCATCGGCAGGGCGCTCACCACCTTACAAGGTGTAGTTGTGCACCCCACCCTTGTTGATAACGACTACACAGGGGAGATAAAACTTATCATAGAATCTCCTCAGGGTCCGGTTACCATTCCTGCCAGTAAACGCTTAGCTCAGGCCCTCCCCCTCACCATGATAGGCGATTTTCCCGCCGCAGCCCAAAAACGAGGTCCTTCCTCACCCGGCTCTTCCAACATTTATTGGGTACAACAACTTACTGAGTCCCGACCCACTCTGCAATTAAAGATCGAAGGAAAAACCTTCACAGGGCTGCTGGACACAGGGGCAGACTCTACTGTCATCTCCCAGGCTCATTGGCCCCGAGCCTGGCCCCTTCAACCCTCAGCCACCCACCTGTCAGGAATAGGTCAGATCCTAGATACCCTCCAAAGTACTAAGCTCCTCCATTGGCAAGATACTGAGGGCAATAGTGGCACTACCCGTCCCTATGTAGTCGCGGGACTCCCCGTTAATCTCTGGGGCAGGGATATTCTGGCCCAGATGCGGCTCCTCATGGTGAGCCCCAGTGATACTGTCACCACCATGATGCTGAAATCTGGGTACCTCCCAGGCAAAGGCCTTGGCAAGAACGAACAAGGCATCCTACACCCAATATCCCCCCCAGCCCAAAACGATAAAGGAGGACTTGGGTCAAAAAATTTTTTATAAAGGTCACTGATCTCCCTGCAATCCAGGCTGATAAGATCACCTGGAAGTCCGATTCCCCTGTCTGGATTGACCAGTGGCCTCTAACATCTGAGAAGGTTCAAGCTGCCCCAATGCTAGTGCAGGAGCAACTCTCTCTTGGACACCTTGAACCTTCCACTTCCCCATGGAATACACCTATTTTTGTTATTAAAAAGAAATCGGGGAAATGGAGACTTCTACAGGACCTACGTGAGGTCAATAAGACCATGCTACCCATGGGGGCTTTACAGACTGCTATCATTTTCCATTCCCATAGTCAATTCCCCATCCCCCTCATTGACACAGCTCCAAGCTCGAGGCTTTAGCATTGCCCCAGATAAAATTCAAGCCCAAGAAACTCTTTATCCCTTAAGTGGCAATCAGACTTTGCTTCTTGCTCACACCCTCTTTGTTCTTAATTTCCTCAAGCTGGATGCTGAAGGGCGTTCCGCTGCTGATCGCCACTGGAATCAGCATACTTCATCTAATCTGGCCACAGTCCTTTGGCGTGACCCTGTCCCGGGCCTCTGGTGTGGCCCCGACCCTGTCATTATCTGGGGAAAGGGCTCCGCCTGTATTTTTGATAAAGCGGCTAATAATGCCGGCTGGATTCCATCTAGACTGATTAAACCTTTCGCCCCTGATACTAACCCTCCTAAGCCAGGGAGAAGTCTTTTTCTTCTTCCTTTTTCAGAACCACAACCCTGAGGACATCACAGATGGGACCCCAGATCCTGAACTCGTTTTCTCTGGCGGTTTACATCATCTACTCCACCTTCCTTCCGGTCACCACTTCCAGTCCTCATCTCCAACAACGATGGGAGATCATCAATCCAGTTAATCAAGCCATCATTACCTCCGTTTCTTCTTCCCAATGGCCCCAATGGACGTGGTTTCCTTCCATTCCGGTTGATCTTTGTGCCCTAGGCGACCCCAGCCCTGGCTTTGATCAGCCACCACACTGTGGGGACCAGACAGACAGATTTTGTGCAGCCTGGGGATGTGAACTGGATATTGGATCCAGGGAAACCAGGATTTGATATCAATCCTAATTGTAATCCCCTCATTATCACATTTACCAACGCAGGGAAACGAAGTGTTAAATGGACAGATGGCTTGACTTGGGGTTTAAGACTCTATAAGAAGGGCGGTTTTGATGATGTTCTCCTTTTCACCCTCCGCCTCCGTGTGCAGCCCCTCATTGTCTCTGTTGATCCTAACATCATCCTCTCGGATCAACGACGCCCTTTTTCCCCTAACCCCCTTACTATGAAGGTATTGCCTATATGGCAGAGCCCAATGAAACAGCTCTAGCTTCCCCGCGCTGCGCCGCCTTTCCTCACCGTCTCACCCTTGCTGAAGTCTCTGGCCGTGGCCTTTGTTTAGGCACCATTCCCCGATCTCATGCCCACTTATGTAACTCCACCCTTGACCTCCCCCCTTCCCCTTCCTTTTTGGAAGCCCCAAATAATGGCTTTTGGGCTTGCAATACTGGCCTCACCCCTTGTATATCTCTTCTAGTTTTCAATACCTCCTTTGAATTCTGTGTTCTTGTCCAGCTATGGCCACGTATCTCTTTCCACAGGGACGATAGTGTGGCCTCCCTCCTCTCCCCCTCTCCTAGAACACGTAGGGAACCCTTTACTACTTTAGCTATCCTGTTAGGTCTCGGCGGTCTTGCTGCAGGCATTGGCACTGGCACTACTGCCCTTCTCCAGACCCAACACTTGGCCGCTCTTCAGATGGCCATGACAACCGATTTAGAAGCCCTCGAAAAGTCTGTCACAGCCCTGGAACAATCACTCACTTCTCTGTCAGAGGTAGTCTTACAGAATAGGCGCGGTCTTGATCTCCTTTTTTTAAAAGAGGGGGGATTATGCGCAGCCCTCAAAGAGGAATGTTGTTTTTACGCTGACCATACTGGCGTAGTAAGGGAATCTATGGCAAAGTTGCGTGAACGGCTAGCCCAGAGGAAAAGGGAAGCCGAGGCACAGGAAGGATGGTTTAATACCCTTCTCAGAGGTTCTCCTTGGCTCTCCACTTTAATTCCCACTATTATTACACCTCTCTTTATATTTTTATTGATCTTAACCTTTGGCCCTTGGGCCTTCCAACGTCTAACGAAATTCATCAAAATTAATGTTAACTCAGCCCTTGATAAGTTCCCTATGGTTCAATACCATCGTATTGAGATGATGGACACAGAACAACCTTGTGACACTCGTTTGCAGTTTTCCAGCAGGGCGGTAACCCAATGACGGGAGTAGCACAGGACCTCAACCCTTGATGGTTGAGTAACTCCCCCTGTGTAGCCTAAGACAGGGGCCGTCGCTGCCAATCTCACTTATGGATTGACCAGGGAACACAAGGTGTCTTAGGAAAAACTTCTGGTGTTAAGACAGACTTGGATTGAACAACGACCAAAGGTTAATAAACTTATCCCTTATGCCTTTCTATTTAAAAAAGAAAGGGGGATTTGTTAGGGACCAAGACTTTAAGAAAAGATAGTCACTCTTCTAAGAAT
>NW_025394104.1:0-4841 GCF_016433145.1 Gracilinanus agilis
GGCCAGTGTGCTGCAACTGTTTTAATGAGCTTTCTCACTGCAAATATTTCTTTTTAAACATGGATCCTAAAGAACTGATTTTTTCCTTTTAAAGCATGCTTATCATAAGGTTGTATGTTTTTGTTTATTGTTGTCTTTGTCACAGTCTTGTCTCTATGTATTCTTAAATTGGACATTACAAAAAAAAAAGAGGGGGAGTTGAAAGATTGAACTTCCCACAGTCAAAAATCCTCAGCAGAGGACAAAAGAAAATATCTGTTCAATGATTTTTCCTCTTTCTTCCTTTGGATGGGCCCCCAAAGGAGTGAAAAAGAAAAATTCAGAGCAGAAAAGGGAGATTTTACTCCACAATTGGAAGCATTTTCACTTAAGATCTGATTTTAAGGGTTGAGGATTGCTAATGATGTTGATATGGTACAATGTAATTTTATTTATTGTGGTAACTGTCAGTCAAATGTGAAATATTAACCAGATTTTATTGAGCACAAAAACTCATGGTTAGAAGTTTGTTAAGCCTTGGTTTCAGTGAATTGAGAATTGTCTAAATGTGGTTAATAGCCAGTCTGACACAGAGAGGGAATGTTTTTTCTATAAGGTCAAAAATTGTATTGGCTACTTTGTAGATGTAAAAGTCATTCAGAAAAAGTTGTAATGTTATTATTGAGAACTTATTCTAGAATTTAAACTTGGTATTTTAAAATGAGATGTTCTTTTAATGTATGTGCTGTCAGAACTAGCAACATGTAATCATATGATACACAAGAAGTTTTTAAAGTGGTTAATCTGTGCATGGGTTTTAGTAATACAGGTACTGAAAATTTGGTAAAAATGTGTGCAATGTATAAGAAGGAATTTGTGATCTAGAGATTAACATGCATTTAGAGTCAAATTGCTAGAAAGTAATGATGAATGAATACAAAATATGTATGCATTTGGACTATAAAGAGAATTAAGTTTTCAATAGGTTAAGAATATATGAGCTGTATGAAATTAACAAGAGAAAATTTGACCAGCCCAAGAAGCTAATAGGATCACATGCAATTAAATATAGTAACTTTCCTCTTTTTGCAATAATGATGGTAAAGGAAGAGAAGCCAGAGGAAATAAGAGTAATTGATAAAGAAATAATAGGTGTGAATTCTAGAACAAATGGTAAATCAAAATAATATTGATGGAATTTAATCAGTTATGTAAACAATGCTTTGAGGTAAAAAGAAACTGAATTAGAGGTTCTATTCTGTTTAAACAGAGGTCTGAAAGTAAATGGCTTTGAAATTCAGTTGTTTACATACTGAAAGATTGCTAAAGGACTTAAAGTTATTTGGAAGTTGTGGAGTTCAAACTAAAGTTTGTTGAAAATAATTTATTATGAAGATTTTGGTACATGCTAAATTTTAAATTGTAGGTGATCTCACTTGGTAAAGAGAGATAAGAGACAAGGTTGTTAAGTCATAAAAACCTAAATCAAGCCGGGCAGTCTTAGAGTAAATTGCTCATAAACCCTTCCTTGCAAACAGGAAGGAAAAGAGAGAAATACTTTTAATTGTTCCGCTTTGATACTTAGGAACTGATATAGCAACACAGTACATAAATAAGATCTGAAAGAGTTTAAAGATGAGTATATTTTAATTGTATACTTCAGAGTTTTAAAGAGATGTTCAAGCAAGTAAAAGTTGATAGAAAAGTCATGGATATCTTGTAAAACAGGTTCTTTTTTAGCAGTACAGTTGTTATAGGGGTGCAAATGGTGAACCCCTGGGTTCGAGAAGGAGGCCCTGAGGATGAGAGGACTCCAAGGTTAGCTTAGAAGTATCCTTTTCAAAGATGGTGGACATGACTCCTTGCACTCAGGCATTTAGTGAGTGGGGGGTCTGTCTGAGATCCTCTGGGCTTTGGCTATCAGGGTGTGGCCAGAGGTGTATCTGTTTAAATTGATCAAAAATATTTTTTGGGTTTAAAAGTTATCATAAATGGTTTTCCATATCAGTGTATTAAAATTGACTAACTTCATTATTACATTTCACCCCCTGCTCTTGAAAATAGATAAGCAGCCTACTTGTCAAAAGGCTTTCTTTAAGGTTTATAGTGCTTAAAAGGTTTCAAATCTTGTAATTGAAAATAGACCCTGTAATACTACTTGCTTTATGATATTCCTTTAAGTATGATTTTTATGTAAATTGTTGCTAAAACATGTGCTTTAAGTGTTGTTTGAATGTAAGCAAAAGCTCATTGTAAACCTGACTGTACCATGGGTTTTGTTCAATACTCAGTGGTTACCTCAGTTTACCAATTTGTACTATGAACTGAATCTTATAATGAGCACTATGCTAAAGTTACAGTGTCTCAATTCTTGGGAGTTATTGATTAGCATTTGAAGGGATACCAAATGGTATGTTTGTTTTTGTGATGGTAATAGAGAGTCAGAGAAAGTGAAGAGGTAAGGTGTGTTGTGTTTGAATACAGAAGAAAGAGAGACTTGGATGTCCTGAGTATGCAGATTCCTGATGGGTAAATGGAAGTTGTGTTCTGCTTTTTAAGCAGAGGGTTTGAGGGAAAAAGAGAGAGGAAGAAGGAGAGAGAAGGAGAGATGAAAAAGAACAGATAGGGAGGTGAAAGAGAATAGATAGATGTTCTACTCTTTTAAATGGATCCCTGACCTAGGGATAATTTCTAAAGTTAGTTTATATGGTGTTGGGAAAATCATAAATAGTTCTGGAATATCTCTTGAAAGTTACACTGAAGAGATTCCTGTATGGCTTGTCTTAGTCTTTCAGATGGCCCAGGTACAGGAGACGATACAGCCCTGATTTATATTTACTGTGGAGCTACTCCATCCAGCACTCCTGTTCCTTAATTCAGGTTTTGTGACTAAAGTGTGATATGTTAATTATTGCCAAAATATGTAAGAATAACTGAGTGATCAGCCTGGTAGGGATGTGAAAGGCTTGTTTGAGGGTATGGAAATTGTTTCCAGAATGCTGCTTAGCAGAATTTCTCTGAGCTGTAATGGGAAAGACTTGTCTTTTAAGGAAGGAAAAGGCTTCTGGGATCCAGTAGTGATACAGTGCAAAAGACAGAGAATGTTCTGTGATGGTTAGAGAGGCAATTCTAGGGCTCAACTTGGACTGGACCTCTTCTGACCATCTAGGCTACTAATGCTTGAGTGACACAAGGATGGCATGAGCCAGTGACAGCTTTGGCCTACACATGGAGCCCCTCACTATGTGTCCCTTGGGACGTGAGGAAATGCTTTCCTATCTGCCTTCCCTTTTTGGAGCAAGTTCCCATAATCAGCACTTAATGCAAATTGTAAATTAATGTTTCCATCTCCCCAAACAACCTATTAGGTTAATAACTGAAAATTGTCAAATTGTTAGGGAACACACTTTGAGAAGTAGGTGAAGTTTAGTGATAGATGACTTGTAGCTTGCAGCCTTAATTTACCACAGCTGAAGTTTGGATCTTGACTCTAGAAATAACCCAGGGCTTTCTGGATTTCCTACAGGATCTGGGATAAAGAAATTTATCTGTAAAATATTGTTATTCAAATAGTTATAGATGCCATATTAATGTGGGCCTTATGAAAGGATATTTTTTTAACAGAAACATCACATGCCAACTCTGCAAACAACTTAGGGATCAAATTTCCTAAAAAGTTTAATTCCTGTCAGAGGATGATTTCTGGGGATAAAATCTGTTGGCTAAGATACCCAAATGTTAATGTTTAATATCAGTTTCTATTGTGCTAATTTTCTTTCTTTGTATCTGGTGTTCTAGTATTTGCCCTAGTCCTAGGTTCTATACTTCTGCCTTAGGGATGGATGCTCCCCTTTTGACCTGTCTATCAGTCTGGGGAAACAGTCTCTGGTCTCCAAGCCTTCAGGACCCTGGCATTCGCTGCAGAGGTGCCTCTGAAGACCCTGTGCCCACAGCTCCTCCTCCTGTTCCCCCTCTCAGAGATTCTACGCCCCTTCTAAGCTTGAAGAAGCTACAGAAGATGGAAACCATCCACCCTCTTCCCTTAGGCATTTGGAGGAGGGGAGGGGAGACGGCATGGGACATTGTGGGACATTGTACCCCAGAGACAGCATAGAACATTGTACCTCCATAGTGAAAAAGTTTTTTTCAGGCAAACTATAGGCAGGAAAATCCCTTTGCTTCCACTATGTACCCTTCCCCTTATTCTTAACTGCCTAGCAGCTTTTGTAAAGGAATGAATTAACACCATTTAGCTTATGGTCCTGCATCAGCATTCCCTGACAACCCCCACCCTTGATATAGTGTGTGCAGTCACCAATCTTTAAAGGACCACCTGAGGATGATTCCTCAGTATCAAAAGAAAAAGAAGGGAATGTTGGATTTAAAAATCAGTCTGGCAGTCTACTGAACTATTTCTGGCCTGGACAAGCTACCCCCAGCCCCCAAGGTTTCCCAGCACAGTCTTCCTTATCTCCCCCTATCATAAACCTAAAACTGAAGCTATCTTATCTGATGTCTTGAGGAATGTTTGTCTATGTTTGCCTGCTTTACAATATTTGCCTATTTAATGTATGTTTGCCAAATGCTTCCAGCCCCCTGACCCTGAAACCCCCCTCCCCAGATGCTTCCTGACCACCTGTCCCTGACACTACCTTGATGTACCAACCCCCTTCCCCAAACATTTCTATATAAACTCTTGGCTGAGAATTCCAAGGGGTCGTTCAGGCATGCCTCTCTGCCTAGCGACCCTAGCTATTATTGCTAGTAAAGAATGAGCCTCTTCTTGCATATTGCATTGTCAGTGTGATTCTTCCTCCGGCCATGATAGAACCTGGGTTAAGTATTAAAATTTGGGTACAACA
>NW_025394105.1:0-1150 GCF_016433145.1 Gracilinanus agilis
CCGGCCATGATAGAACCTGGGTTAAGTATTAAAATTTGGGTACAACATATGGGGGCTCGTCTCTCATGGCCAGGAAAGGACCCGCTGCCAGAAGAGCCAAGAGGGTGAGGAGATCTGGGGTTGGGTGGCCTGTGCATGTGGTTGTGTGATTGTGTGCTTGCATTGCATGAGGAGGAAGCCTGCCACAGGCCCCCTTCTGCATGTGTGTGGATGTGTGATTGAACTGATGGGAAGGTGATGCCCTGGTAAGCATACAGCTAAGTGTTTCGGCTTGCCCCGCCACTCTGGGATTGATACGGAGGAACCTAAGCCAAGCTTACCACCCACAGGCACCCCTTCTACCTGTTTCTGAGAGAGGACTGGGGCAGTACGCAGTTCCTTTTGATCCATGCGGACAAAGGTCGGAAACCCTGGGAGCAAGTGCTGTGTGTGACTGGCAGGCCATGTAGACCAATTGATCTCTCTATTCCCTTGGAATTACTACGGGAACTGGTGAGGTTTGAGGCCTCACAGGACCCCAAAGCAAAAGGTTCGAGGTTTGTCTTTGGAGTCCGTCCGGTTGGTTCGAGTCCAGCCGGATTTTCTTGGGGATTGAGGCCCCAAGTCAGGGGTTCGAGTCCCCTGAGGAAGGCCAGTGGACGCACTGGAGGTGGGGAGGAGAGAGAGGACTGAGGCAGGATCCCCACATTAATTGTTTGGGATCTGTCTGGGCTCCCCCAGGCAAGTGAGTGTGAGTGTGCGCACCTTTGTCTTGTGTTGTCTTGGCCAGTCAGGAATCTGTCAGGTTTAAACCGTCCTTAGTTCGTCTTTTGTGTGTCCTGGCTGGGTCTGTGTCTTTGGTGTTATTTCTGTCCTTATCATGAGCCAGGGAGAGTCAACCTGGTGCTTGCTGGTTTCCCCAGCTTCAAGGCGAGTTCAGAGGGGAAAACTGCAAACATTCGGCAATTCCCCTTCCCACATCTACATTTCTCACCTCCCAGACTGGAGGAACTGTGCTACTCCCGCAGCAGACAATATTTGAATAGGGAGAGGATAAATAAACCTCTCAGACCTGGAGGCAGATTTAACATCTGAACAGGAGGGGATTTGAAAGTTCAAAGTTCTTTCCTTAAGAAACACAGCCAGCTTAATGAACAGCTCACTTCCAATG
>NW_025394106.1:0-2317 GCF_016433145.1 Gracilinanus agilis
AGGGGAAAGGGGAGCATGAATCATGTAACCACGTTAAAAATGAATATTAATAAATGTTAAAAAAAAAAAAAAAAAAAAGAAATTAGAAAGTTTTCGTTTATTTGGGTATGTGATTTGGGGGTTTGGTTTTATTAAATTATTTTCTTACAAAAATGAATAATATGGAAATGTGTTTTGAGTGATAATATATGTATAACCCAGTGGAATTGCTTGTCAGTCCCAGGAGGAGGGAAAGAAAAGGGGAGGGAGAGAACACAAATCATGTAACTTTGGAAAACTTATGTGTAAATTTGTTATTGGAATAAAATAAAGATAATTTTTTTTTTAAACTAGAAGGTTTAGGGGGCAGCTGGGTAACTCAGTGGATTGAGAGTCAGGCCTAGAGACGGGAGGTCCTAGGTTCAAATCCGGCTGCAGACACTTCCCAGTTGTGTGACCCTGGGCAAGTCACTTGACCCCCATTGCCCACCCTTACCACTCTTCCACCAAGGAACCAATACACAGAAGTTAAGGGTTTAAAAAAAAAAAAAGAAAAAGAAAAAAAAAACTAGAAGGTTTGAGAGACAGCTAGGAAGCACAATGAATAAATCCAGGTGTGGATTCAGAAGGTCCTGACTTCAGACATTTCCATGTTGTTTGACCCTGGACAAGTCACTTAATCCCCATTGCCTAGCCCTTACCGATCTTTTGCCTTGGAATGATATTTAGTAAGAATTTTTTTAAAAAGGATCAGGTAATCAAGGCACAAAACCCAGTTTTTCCTGCATTGTCTCGTATGTTCCTCCTCTCTAAAAATAAAGGTATTAGATTAGATAATCATGGAGGTTCTTTCCATATGGGAAGACTATGATTCTAAAATCTCATTCTTCCTCTTTTACAAGATCTGCTTCAGGTTGGGTAGGTTAAGGAATAGAAGGAAGTGGTTCCCCCAAAACAGGAAATTCTGCCCAAAGATCACTCTCTGAGATTCTGGCCCACCAAAGTGGCAGAGAAACCCTTGGGAATTCCAAGTGTTTTGGCCCCTTGCCCATTTTCATTTTCACAAAAGCCTCTTTTATTTGTTTTTAGTTAAGCAAACAAAAGAAAAAACCCTACCCAAGTTCCAGTGCTTCTGGAGCTTCAGAGTCAAGTTCAAATCTTGAGACATTTCCAATGGGATCTTATTTCTCTTATTCGCTTTTGCTCCCCCCAATTTTAAAAATGAATTCAGTTTCATATCTAATGGGTATAGTATTGCTCGCCTCCTCAATGGGTAGAATCGGGGCTGGAGGGAAGGAGAGAATTTGGAACTGAAAATAAAAAAAAATTTTTTAAGTACTCAGTTGCTGGAATTACTGTAAGAGCCTGGCAGGGAACAGCACCAAAATCCTGGAGTACTTTATGGGGACTAATGTAAATAATAAGAGCATAAAGACTGGGGCAGGTAGGTGGTTTAGTGGATAGAGAGCCAGGCCTAGAGATAGGGTTCAAATCTGGATTCAAACACTTCCTAGCTCTGAGACTCTGGGCATGTCACTTGACCTCAGTTGCCTAGTCCTTGATGTTCTTCTTTCTTAAAAGCAATATTTAGTGTTGATTCTAAGACAAAAGGTAGGTGGTTTTTGTTTGTTTGTTTTAAACAAGGCTACACCAAAGCCCATGTTCCCAAATGGGTACAATCTCATCCTCTTTCTCCCAAAGTAGTTTGGGAGGTGACTATTTCCACCATTGCCCCATGCAGAAGGCATGTGCATAGTTTCTCTCTGCAGCTGGAATAAGAGAGTCAAAACCTTGAGTCTTGGAAGTCTTGGCCTCCTGGATTGAAAACTGTTCCCGATGATAGTATCTGTTGACCACCGCTTGCTGGCCTCCACACAATTCCTGGTTTGTCTCTCTTTCCTGCATGGACCCAGGCCAGGACTGGAGAGAGTGCTCAGGCTGGTAAATGTTTAACAGTTAATTCTCTAAAAGAAATATACATCTGCCACACTTTTACATTTAACTTGCATTATTATCGTTTTCTCCATCTCTTTCTTAAATCTAGACAATGGGGAAAAAAACAATCGAGCCCTGATTTTCTCAGGATGAAAATTTAATTTAACAATCTACTCCAAGCTGAGAGAGACCTCAATGAATTCTTCAACTTAGGGTCCCCTTCACCATTCTCCCCAGTATAATCAATCTAGGATAATCACCCCTTTGAAGTTCTTTGAAGTTCTTCTTCTCCCAAAGAATGGTCCTACTCTTAACGTAGGCATCCTGGGAAATGTAGCAGGCTTCTCTCGCCTACTCCAAACCTTAGGATAAAATATAAATTCCTTTAGGATGAAATAAAAAT
>NW_025394107.1:0-5884 GCF_016433145.1 Gracilinanus agilis
GTAGCATCTTTACCATAAATCCCTCAGAGCTGTCCTGTGTCATTGCTTTCTGCTGGTACAGAAGTCCATTGTATTCGACTTTTACCATAGTATATCAGTCTCGGTGTTCTGCTGGCTCTGCTCCTTTCTCTCTGCATCAGTTCCTGGAGGTCTTTCCAGTTCACCTGGAACTCCTCCAGTTTATTATTCCTTTTAGCACAATAGTATTCCATCACCAGCATATACCACAATTTGTTCAGCCATTCCCCAATTGAAGGACATACCCTCCTTTTCCAGTTTGTTGCCACCACAAAAAGTGCAGCTATAAATATTTTCGTACAAGTCTGTTTATCTATGATCTCTTTGGGCTACAAACCCAACAATGGTATGGCTGGATCAAAGGGCAGGCATTCTTTTATAGCCCTTTGAGCATAGTTCCAAATTGCCAGCCAGAATGGTTGGATCAGTTCACAACTCCACCAGCAATGCATTAATGTTCCAATTTTGCCACATCCCCTCCAGCATTCATTACTCTCCCCTTCTTTTATTTTAGCCAATCTGCTAGGTGTGAGGTGGTACCTCAGAGGTGTTTTGATTTGCATTTCTCTAATTATTAGAGATTTAGAACACTTTCTCATGTGCTTATTGATACTTTTGATTTCTTTATCTGAAAATTGCCTATTCATGTCTCTTGCCCATTTATCAATTGGGGAATGGCTTGATGTTTTATACAATTGCTTTAACTCCTTGTATATTTGAGTGATTAGACCCCTGTCAGAGTTTTTCGTTATAAAGATTTTTTCCCAATTTGTTGTTTCCCTTCTGATTTTGACTACATTGTTTTTGTTTGTACAAAAGCTTTTTAGCTTAATATAATCAAAATCATTTGATTTACATTTTGTAATTTTCTCTAACTCTTGCTTGGTTTTAAAATCTTTCCTTTCCCAGAGATCTGACAGGTATACCATTTTGTGTTCACTTAACTTATTTATAGTTTCCCTCTTTATATTCAAGTTATTCACCCATTCTGAATTTATCTTGGTGTAGGGTGTGAGATGTTGTTCTAAACCTAATCTCTCCCATATTGTTTTCCAAATTTCCCAGCAGTTTTTGTCGAATAGTGGATTCATGTCCCAAAAGTTGGGCTCTTTGGGTTTATCATACACTGTCTTGCTGATGTCATTAACCCCAAGTCTATTCCACTGATCCTCCCTTCTATCTCTTAGCCAGTACCATATTGTTTTTTTTAATTTAAACATTTATTAATATTCATTTTTAACATGGTTACATGATTCAAGCTCCTACTTTCCCCTTCACTCCCCTCACTCCCCCCACCCATGGCCAAAGCACATTTCCACTGGTTTTGTCATGTGTCCTTGATCAAGACCTATTTCCAAGTTGTTGATAGTTGCATTGGTGTGGTAGTTTCAAGTCTACACCCCCAATCTACCATATTATTTTAATGACTGCTGCTTTATAGTATAGTTTAATATCTGGTACTGCTAGGCCCCCTTCCTTCACATTTTTTTTCATTATTTCCCTTGATATTCCAGATCTTTTGTTATTCCAAATGAAATTTGTTATAGTTTTTCCTAATTCAGTAAAGAAGTTTTTTGGTAATTTGATAGGTAGGGTGCTAAATAAGTATATCAATTTGGGTAGGATGGTCATTTTTATTATGTTAGCTCATCCTACCCATGAACAATTAATGGCTTTCCAATTGTTGAGATCCAGTTTTATTTGTCTGGAAAGTGTTTTGTAGTTGTTTTCATATAATTGCTGTCTTTGTTTTGGTAGGTAGATTCCGAAGTATTTTATATTGTCTAGGGTGATTTTAAATGGGGTTTCTCTTTCTACCTCTTGCTGCTGGAAATATATAGAAATGCTGATGATTTATGTGCATTTATTTTGTATCCTGCAACTTTCCTAATGTTGTTGATTATTTCTACAAGCTTCTTAGCTGATTCTCTAGGATTTTTTAAGTATACCATCATATCATCTGCAAAGAGTGATAGCTTAGTCTCCTCATTGCCTATTTTGATACCTTCAATTTCTTTTTCTTCTCTAATTGCTACTGCTAGTGTTTCTAGTACTATGTTGAATAATAGAGGTGATAATGGGCATCCTTGTTTCACTCCTGATCTTATTGGGAAGGCTTCTAATTTATCCCCATTGCATATGATATTTGTTGATGGTTTTAGGTATATACTGTTTATTATTTTTAGGAAATGTCCTTCTATTCCTATACTTTTCAGTGTTTTCAATAGGAATGGATACTGTATTTTGTCAAAGGCTTTTTCAGCATCTATTGAGATAATCATGTGATTTTTGTTTGTTAGGCTGTTGATATGGTCAAGTATGTGGATGGTTTTCCTAATGTTGTACCATCCTTGCATTCCTGGTATAAATCCCATCTGATTATGGTGGATGATCTTCTTCATTACTTTCTGGAGTCTCTTTGCTAGTATCCTATTTAAGATTTTTACATCTATGTTCATTAGGGAGATTGGTCTATAGTTTTCTTTCTCTGTTTTTGATCTACCTGGCTTTGGAATCAGAACCATATTTGTGTCATAAAAGGAATTTGGTAGGACTCCTTCTTTGCTTATCATATCAAATAATTTGTATAGTATTGGGATTAGTTGTTCTTTGAATGTCTGATAGAATTCACTTGTGAATCCATCAGGCCCTGGCGATTTTTTCTTAGGGAGTTCTTTGATGTCTTGTTTAATTTCTTTTTCTGATATGGGATTATTTAGGTATTCTATTTCTTCTGCTGTTAATCTAGGCAATTTATATTTTTGTAAATATTCATCCATATCTCCTAAATTGTTATAATTATTGCCATATAGTTGGGCAAAATAGTTTTTAATGATTGCCTTAATTTCCCCTTCATTAGAGGTGAGGTCTCCCTTTTCATCTTTGATACTGTCAATTTGGTTTTCTTCTTTCCTTTTTTTTTTATTAGATTGACCAGTACCTTGTCTATTTTATCTGTTTTTTCAAAATAACAGCTTCTAGTCTTATTTATTAATTCAATAGTTCTTTTACTTTCAATTTTATTAATTTCTCCCTTGATTTTTAGTATTTCAAATTTAGTTTTCATCTGGGGATTTTTAATTTGCTCGCTTTCTAATTTTTTGAGTTGCATGCCCAATTCATTAATCTCTGCCCTCCTTAATTTGTTAATATATGCACTCAAGGATATAAATTTCCCCCTGAGTACTGCCTTGGATGCATCCCACAGAGTTTGGTAGGATGTCTCATCATTGTCATTTTCTTCAATGAAATTGTTGATTGTTTCTATGATTCCTTCTTTGACAAATTGGTTTTCGAGAATCATATTATTTAATTTCCAATTAGTTTTTGATTTTCCTGTCCAGGTACCCTTACTATTATTATTTTTATTGCATTATGATCTGAGAAGGTTACATTTATTATATCTGCTCTTTCACATTTGTTTGCTATGATTTTGTGCCCTATTACATGTCAATCTTTGTGAATGTACCATGTGCAGCTGAAAAGAAGGTATATTCCTTTTTGTCCCTATTTATTTTTCTCCACATATCAATTAAATCTAATTTTTCTAGGACTTCATTCACCTCTCTTACCTCTTTCTTATTTATTTTTCGGTTTGATTTATCTAGATCTGAAAGAGGAATATTTAGATCTCCCACTATTATGGTTTTACTATTGTAAAAGTGAAATTTGGGGAATGCCATTCTAAAAATATATATATTTCTATGGACAAGGGAAATGTATCAAAACTACATTTCCCGTGATCCAACATGGTCCAACTGATTTCCGTTTCCGACGTCTTGACGTAGGGGAGAGCTTAAATCTCCTGGGTTAGGAGGGAGTGCTCTCTTTTGCGAGTAGGCCATGGCCAGGAAACAGGAGACAGTAAGGGAGGCAGCAGTTTTGAATGCTTACAAGCGCGTGGTCTAATGATTTTATCTATAAACATGGCTTTAATTAAAATACTAATTTATATATTTATACAAGCCTTTATCATTTTTCATATTTATCACTATCTATTTCCTTCTTGAGCTCTGCCAGTTTCTCCTTTATGAATTTGGATGCTGTACTACTTGGTGCATACATATTGAGCAGTGTTATTTCCTCATTGTTTATACTGCCTTTAATCAGGATGTAATGACCTTCCCTTTCTTTTTTAATCATATCTATTTTTACTTTGGCTTTGTCAGAGATCATAATAGCCACTCTTGCCTGCGTTTTGTCATTTGACACCCAAAAGATTTTGCTCAAGCCCTTAACCTTAAACTTGTGTATGTCTACCCACCTCATATGTATTTATTGTAGACAACATATGGTAGGATTTTGGTTTCTGATCCACTCTGCTATTTGTTTCCACTTTATGAGCGAGTTCATCCCATTCACATTCAGAGTTATAATTATCAGTTGTGCATTCACTGACATTTTTGTATCCTCCCCTAGACCCACCCCTTCTTCTTATACTTTTTTCTTTTAAACCAGTGGTTTGCTTTGAGCTGGTATCCCTTATCCCCTCCCTTGATTGACTTCCCTTTCTGCCCCCTCCCTTGTTATTCCCCTCTTTTTATTTTTAAAGGCCTAATGAATTTCCTCCCCCCTTCTTCTCCCCTCCCTTTTTTGACCTCCCCACTCCCCTGCTCCCTTTGGTTTATCCCTTCTGACTTTCTCAGTATGGTTAGATAGAGTTTTTTTATCCGAATTCATAATAAAGCTACTCTTTCCTCTCCGGGTTGATTATACTGAGAGTAAGGTTTGATTATTACCTCTTAATGCTCTCTTCCTCTCCTTCTTATGGTAGTATTTATCCCCTCCCCTTCCCATGTCCTCTTCTTGTGTAATAGAATATCCTATTTTTCTTATTTACTCAGATTTTTCTTGGTGTTCCCTATTATTCGCCCCCTCTTTCCCATCCCCCATGTCATCTTAGACCACTTAGTAGCCTATACTCTCCCTATGAATTATTCTTCTGGTTGCTATAATAGTGAATATTATAATAGTGAATAGAGTTCACTACAGAGAATTATACATAGCATTTCTCCACATAGGAATACAGAGAATTAGATCTTATTTAAGCCCTTAAAGAGTCAAATTTAAAGAATTATGAGTTTTCTTTCTTTTCCCTCTGTTTCTTATTTACCTTTTCATTTTTCTCTTGATTTTTATGGTTGAATATCAAACTTTCCATTTAGTCCTGGTCTCTTTTGTGCAAATACTTGGAAATCTTCAATTTTGTTGAATGCCCATACTTTCCCCTGGAAGTATATAGTCAGTTTCGATGGGTAGTTGATCTGTGGCTGAAGGCCCAGCTCTCTTGCCTTTCTGAATATCGTGTTCCAAGCCTTGTGGTCTTTTAGCATGGAGGCTGCCAGATCCTGTGTGATCCTTATTGGTGCTCCTTGATATTTGAATTGTCTCTTTCTGGCTTCTTGTAAGATTTTTTCTTTTACTGGATAGCTCTTGAATTTGGCTATTATATTCCTGGGTGTTGACTTTTCTGGGTCCAGTTTAGAGGGTGATCTATGTATCCTTTCAATGTCTATATTGCCCTCTTGTTGTAGAACTTCAGGACAATTTTGCTGAATAATTTTTTTAAGTGTGGAGTCCAAGTTTCTATTAATTTCTGCTTTTTCTGGAAAACCAATAATTCTCAAATTGTCTCTTCTAGACCAGTTTTCTTGGTCTGTCACTTTTTCATTGAGATATTTCGTTTCCTTCTATTTTATCAGTCTTTTGACTTTGTTTTATTTGTTCTTGTTGTCTTGAGAGATCATTGGCTTCTAATCACTCAATTCTAACCTTAAGGGACTGGTTTTCGGCTATAATCTTTTGGTTTTCGGCTATGATCTTTTGGTTTTCCTTTTCAATCTGGTCATTTCTGGTGTTCAATTTG
>NW_025394108.1:0-1648 GCF_016433145.1 Gracilinanus agilis
GCACAAGGATGAAGGAGAACCAGAAACATATCTATTATATCACTGGTAATTCATTAATATTATTACTTAAAAATAACTTGTTTTTATAATCTAGTTTTTAACTATTCAGATTTCTTAGGAATACGTGACATTGAATTAAGACCAAGAGAATTTGGACAAGTTCTTTGGACTATAAATATATAAAATATATAAATATTTATGTAATTATAGATTTGTATTCATATATTAAATATATAAACAATGGACTTAAATATAATGAGACAATAAGAATTAAGACCAACATTCATTTAAAAAACAGCTGGTATATGCAAGTTGACAGGATTGGGGAGACAATGGGGACTTTTGCAGATGAAAAACTTGGCATGTCATACAAATTTTAATAAGTGATTATCTTGTTATTTGATTATCTAGGTTATTTTGTTTTAATATCATGTTTTGGGAAAAGCACTGACCATCCAACTGGTGTACATGGGGTTGGGATGGGTACAAACCAGAATGTTGAAAGAAACAATAAGAGCTAGCTAGTTGAATAGAGAGGTCCTATATTCAAATCTCAGACACTTCCTACCTCTGGGACCTTGGGCAAGACACTTAACCTCAAATTCTTAGCCATTGCCTCTTCCTTGAAATCAATGCTTAATATTCTAGGACAAAAGGTAATGGTTTCTCCCCCCACCCCCATTATAAAACCTTAAAAGTGAACATAGCATATATTTGTAATATAAATCTTAAATTTATCGTGTAGAAGGGGGTAACTAGACAGTACCCACTTAGGAGTAGTTAGCAGAGACAGATTTTTATCCTGCTTTTTGTGTGAGTCTTACTCTACCTATTAATGGAAGTTTTCCATTAAAGGTGAGTATGTAGGGAAGTGTCTTAGGAAGTTGAATTCCTCACCAGCATCTTGAAAATTTTGAGATTTAAAAAATAAAAACCCCAGGCAAAATAATATCCATGGGAGATGGAATATTCTGTTTAATATGTGAATTTAATTTTTCAGGTGAAACCAAGGACCAAGTGGCTAATTCAGCTTTTGTTGAACGGCTTCGGAAGCATGGTTTAGAAGTGATATATATGATTGAACCTATTGATGAGTATTGTGTGCAACAGCTAAAGGAATTTGAAGGCAAGACTTTAGTGTCTGTTACCAAAGAGGGTTTGGAACTCCCAGAAGATGAAGACGAAAAAAAGAAACAGGAGGAGAAAAAGGCAAAGTTTGAAAACCTCTGCAAAATTATGAAAGATATCCTAGAAAAGAAAGTTGAAAAGGTATGAAAGTGATCTGTGTTTGGGAGTTATATTTTATTACTCTAAGTTTTGAGATGAAAGAACATGACATGAATCAAATGTAAGTTAAAAGTGATGTTTTAAGATTCAGACTTTATGCTACTAATTTGAAGAAATAACTTAAGTGAAATTTATTACAGTAGTATATTAGTAGATTATAGTAGTTATAGTAGATGCTTAGAATTGCAAAGTCTCAAAGGTGTTTTCAGCTGAAATTTCATTTTCATTTCAGCTGAATTAACACCATGTTTAATTAAAATCATAGTCTCATAAATTGGGTTAAATAATGTGTTTTACTGTCTAATCAAACTTTCAGGTAGTTGTGTCAAATCGATTGGTTACCTCCCCATGCTGCATTGTC
>NW_025394109.1:0-5069 GCF_016433145.1 Gracilinanus agilis
GTGGCTGACTCATGGGTCTCGCGGTTGTATCCGGCTGGATCCGGATATCTGGCGCCCAACGCGTGGCTCGACGAACGCAGCTTACCGGACGACTGAGAGGCATCCCGCGGCCGCGGACTTAAGCAGGGTAGAGGCTGAACAGACAGCCTTGAGGCAGGGTAAGTCGTCCCATCCCCCATAGGCAATCAGGCTGGAATTTGGAGTGAATACCCCAGAATGAGTGTGTGTGTGACTGGTATGACAAGGGTTTCGATACTCTGATCGTTCCCTTGATCTGTTTATCCGTTTCCATACCTCCGCGAGGAGATTGGCGAGAACGTGGGGAAGTGATTGTTACGACAGCGTGAATGAAAAATGGGGAAAACACTCTCAAAGGAAGCCCTATATGTTAAGGAATTTAAAAATAGCCTCAGGGAGAGAAGCATTAGGGTAAAAAAGAAAAATTTGTTTAAGACCACCGGATCCTTTTGAGAGGACTTCGGGGGGGGAAAAGGGGATGGAGCCCTGAGCAAGCTCCCACCCCTACTCCAAATTAAGCATTAGGGCACTGGGCCCTTCTTAGAAGGACACCAGGAAAAGCGCATTTTTCTCTAGGACTAAACGGCAAATTTAAAAGTGACCAGAAATTTTCCTCTCTGCCCCCCTTTTTAGAAGCGGCTGGCTACTTTGCTTCAGCTAGAAAAACCAGTTTTGTCATAGTTTTTTTCTTTCTCCCTTGAAAGGAGTCCAATTGGTGATGGCCACAGACAATGTAAAAAGTTTTAACAATTTTCACTTAGCTATATCAATCTTTCCAGTAATGTGGCATACCTGGAATTATTCAGGCAGGTAGCAGAAACCCACTTCACAGAAAAGTGAAGAAGCAAAAGTGTATTTATTTTAGGATACTTATTGAAGCATGAAGAAAGGTAATTAAGAAACAAAATTCATCATATGTCAGCCAGCTCCTTCTTAAGAATTAACCCTTTTCTGACTCATTCTTTTTCACAGAATTCTTTAGTCATGGAGATATGAATTGTAACAATTGATCTTTTGCCAGGATGAAAAGAAAAATCTAGCTTATATAATTTATGTTTTATATTTGTCAGAGTGTGTGTGATATGCCCGGGAAATGTGTCCATGATCTGTCTGTGTGTTACATGTTGTTTGTCTGTGATCACAATGGGAGGGTTACAGGTTGGGAAAAAATAAATCTCTCTCTCTTCTTCATTCATTCCGGAGGAATGGGGAAGACAGACGGAGGTGTTAGAGAAATTCAGAAAATAACATTGTAATTTCTGAATGTCTTTAACTCTAAGATAATTTAATTGGTTAAAAGAAATCTTATTCTCTGCTCTTATTAAGGCAAGAGTTAAACAAACTAATCTATCAAACATTTCCCCTTCCATTTCTCACTGGCCATGAGAAAGGGAACATGGAAATCAAAAGACAGAAAAAGGGACAAATTTGATCCCATCACCAAATTCTATCAACAGGTTAAGTACTGAGACATATATCTAATGAAAATTACAAAAGATTCTAAAATGCAATCTAAGAAAACTTATTGAGAGAGAAAGCAATGATTCTTAGTTGTGTACAGAAGTATAGAAGCGCAACTTAACTTTCCTAGCTAGCAAAAAAAATAAATAAATAAAAACCATCAGTCTTGCTCAGTGCTTAACCAAGAGTGAAAAAGCTTCTTTAAACAACCATGAGTTCAACCTAACATTAATCAAACTGATGTTAGTGAAAAATTTAACTTAAAGATTATTAGAACAATGCAATTGGCTTACATTTCAAAATTAGATCCCTTTAGACAGAGACTGGTCCATGAGAAAATTATTTGTTGAGAGCGAATCATTCACGCCGCCCCAGTTCAGCAGGAAGTAGCTATGAGAAGCTAAAAATCGTCGCCCATTCTCCCCCAAACTCATGGACCTTTCTCTACCCATTAGAGTATATATTTGCTAAGGAACTGAATAGGTACTGATGGTATTGTGTAAATTCATTGACTACTAGTTAAAAATGGAATTTCTGTTAAATTTAAGAATGCACAAAACTTATATTGAAAAGCTATCTGTTAGGATTTGCAGTGTAGGAATGATCAGACTTACCAGAAATGCTTATCGAACTGAATTCAGGAAAAACATATGAATATGTAAAATTGTTACTCTAAGATCTGTACCATCATATTAAGTAATAGGTAAAAATATAATTAACATTAGGGTTTCAAATTTTGGTAATTCAAAAATAATATTTTTGCATTAGGAATCTAGTATATTATGAATATAAAAAATTTGGACAGCATTGTAATTTATTAGGATATAAAATTATTTTAAAAGCATGTGCAATGTATTAGAAGAAATTCATGATCTAAGGAATAACATGCAATTTGTTTAAAGAAAAAAATATTATTATGTGTAAGAATAAACATGTAGAATAGCTTCATGTGAACAGGCTCAGAGAGGTACAGTGACCAATCAAGTGTGACTTGCCAGCTTAGCTCTGTAAAGTGAAAAAATGAACAAGAAGCTAATAGCAACTTTATAACATCAATAATGATTGTGCAAAAATTCAGGTTTCCCTAATTCACCACAATTGGAGCATAAATTTAAAATAAAAAGGGAAACTGCAGATATCATAGAGAATAAAAGACAGTTAATACAAAGGAAATATGGTTTGGAAATTTATAAAGCAAATAACATATACTGTGACAACTTAAAATTAAGCCTTAAGACAAAAGGGAGATTTTACTCCACAATTAGAAGTATTTTTCATGTAAGAATTGATTTTAAGGGTTGAGGATTGCTAATGATTTTTGATATGGTACAATGTAATTTATTTATTGTGGTAACAAAAAAAAAAAAAAGTTGTAATGTTAGAGAACTTATTCCAGAATTTAACTTGGGATATTTCAAATGAGATGTTCTTTTAATGTATGTGCTGTCAGAACTAGCAGCAAGTAATCATGATACAAAAGAAATTTTTAAAGTGGTTAATCTATGCATGGGTTTTAATAATACAGGTTCTAAGAATTTGGTAATTTTCAAAAGATGGAGTTTCTAATGGATAAATAAATAATAGGTGTGAATTCTAGTGCAAAATAGACACAAAAAATGATGAATCAGAATAATCTTGATGGTATTTGATCAGCTATGTAGCAATGTTTTAAAGTAAAAGGAAACTAAACTGGAGATTCTATTATATTCTGTTTTAAAGAGAAGTTTGAAAGGAATAAGAGTAAATGCTTTGAAATTCATTTTGTTTATATACTGAAAGATTGCTAAAGGATTTAAAGTTATTTGTAAGTTATGGAGTTCAAACTAATATCTGTTTCAGGAGATAATACAGCCCTGTTTTATATTTACTATGAAGCTACTCAATCCAGCACTCCTGTTCCTTAATTCAGGTTTTGTGACTTAAGTGTGAGATGTTAATTATTACCAAAATATGTAAGAATAACTGAGTGATCAGTCTTGTAGGGATATGAGGAAATTTTTTCCCTGTTTGTTTTTTGTGACAAGTCCCATAATCAGCACATAAGGCAAATTATACAATTAAAGTTTCCATTTCCCCAAACAACCTATTAGGTAGATAATTGGAAATTATCAAATTGTTAGGGAACATGCTTTGAGAAGTAGATGAAGTTAGTGATAGATGACTTGTAGCTTGCAGCTTTAGTTTACCACAATTGAAGTATTAGATCTTGAGCTTGGAAATATAACCCGAAACTTTCTGGATTTCCTCCAGAATCTGGGAGATAAAGAAATTTATTTGTAAAATAATAATTCAAGTATTTATAGATGTCCTATTAATGTGAGCTTTGCAAAAGGATATTTTGTAACAGAAACATCACTTGTCAACTCTGCAAACAACTTAGGAATCAAACTTCCTAGAAGGATCAATTCTTATCCAAGAATGATTTCTGGAGATGAAGTATGTTGGCAAAGATACCCAAATGTTAAGGTTTAATATCAGTTTCTCTTGTACTAAATTTTCTTGTGTTACTCTTTTGCCTGAACCCCATCTAGGGATTAACCCCCCCGCGGCCTTCTCCCCGGCCACCTATGGCAAATGGACGTCACCCACGTCCCTTCTTTCGCTAAACTTAAGTACATCCATGTTTCCATTGACACGTTTAGCGGTTTTCTTTTTGCATCTGCACAACCCAGCGAAGCCACCAGGCATGTTATCAAGCATATGTTCCTTGCTATGTCCATGATAGGAAAGCCCCTCTCCCTCAAAACAGATAATGGCCCCGGCTATACCAGCCAGGCCTTCAAGCCTCAGTTAGGCATAAAGCATGTTACAGGAATCCCCTACAACCCACAAGGACAAGGCATTGTTGAACGAGCAAATCAAACCCTTAAGAACACCCTTTTTAAACTCAAGTCCCAAGAAACCCTTTACCCATTGTGTGGCAATCAGACCCTGCTTCTTGCACATGCCCTTTTTGTTCTTAACTTCCTCACACTGGATGCGGAGGGGCGGTCCGCTGTCTCGACCTCCTTTTTTTGAAAGAGGGCGGACTATGCGCAGCCCTGAAAGAAGAATGTTGTTTTTACGCAGACCACACTGGCATTGTAAGGGAATCTATGGCAAAATTACGAGAACGCCTTGCCCTAAGAAAAAGGGAGGCCGAGGCTCAGGAAGAATGGTTTAACAATCTCCTAAAAGGTTCCCCTTGGCTTTCTACCCTGATCCCCACCATTTTAGCCCCCTTATTATCTTCCTTCTAGTCCTCACCTTTGGCCCTTGGGCTTTCCAACGCCTGACCGGATTTATCAAAACAAGAATTGACTCGGCCCTCACTAAGTACCCTATGGTCCAATACCATCACGTAGAAATAACAGACACTGAACGGCCACACACCTTGCCTGAGAGTGACCGTCTCCGTTTCACCGGCAGGGCGGTAACCCAATGACGGGATTAGCACAGGTCCTTGACCCTTGATGGCCAAGTAACTCCCCCTGTGTAGCCTAAGACAGGGGCCGTCGCTGCAGTCCTGGCAAAATCGCCTCTTTAAAAGAAAAGAAAGGGGGAATTGTCAGAGACCAAGGATCGAAACCTAAAAACCATAGAGACCATAG
>NW_025394110.1:0-4595 GCF_016433145.1 Gracilinanus agilis
ATTCTTAGAAGAGTGACTATCTTTTCTTAAAGTCTTGGTCCCTAACAAATCCCCCTTTCTTTTTTAAATAGAAAGGCATAAGGGATAAGTTTATTAACCTTTGGTCGTTGTTCAATCCAAGTCTGTCTTAACACCAGAAGTTTTTCCTAAGACACCTTGTGTTCCCTGGTCAATCCATAAGTGAGATTGGCAGCGACGGCCCCTGTCTTAGGCTACACAGGGGGAGTTACTCATCCATCAAGGGTTGAGGTCCTGTGCTACTCCCGTCATTGGGTTACCGCCCTGCTGGAAAACTGCAAACGAGTGTCACAAGGTTGTTCTGTGTCCATCATCTCAATACGATGGTATTGAACCATAGGGAACTTATCAAGGGCTGAGTTAACATTAGTTTTGATGAATTTCGTTAGACGTTGGAAGGCCCAAGGGCCAAAGGTTAAGATCAATAAAAATATAAAGAGAGGTGTAATAATAGTGGGAATTAAAGTGGAGAGCCAAGGAGAACCTCTGAGAAGGGTATTAAACCATCCTTCCTGTGCCTCGGCTTCCCTTTTCCTCTGGGCTAGCCGTTCACGCAACTTTGCCATAGATTCCCTTACTACGCCAGTATGGTCAGCGTAAAAACAACATTCCTCTTTGAGGGCTGCGCATAATCCCCCCTCTTTTAAAAAAAGGAGATCAAGACCGCGCCTATTCTGTAAGACTACCTCTGACAGAGAAGTGAGTGATTGTTCCAGGGCCGTGACAGACTTTTCGAGGGCTTCTAAATCAGTTGTCATGGCCATCTGAAGAGCGGCCAAGTGTTGGGTCTGGAGAAGGGCAGTAGTGCCAGTGCCAATGCCTGCAGCAAGACCGCCGAGACCTAACAGGATAGCTAAAGTAGTAAAGGGTTCCCTACGTGTTCTAGGTGATGGGGAGAGGAGGGAGGCCACACTATCGTCCGTGTGGAAAGAGATACGTGGCCATAGCTGGACAAGAACACAGAATTCAAAGGAAGTATTGAAAACTAGAAGAGATATACAAGGGGTGAGGCCAGTATTGCAAGCCCAAAAGCCATTATTCGGGGCTTCCAAAAAGGAAGGGGAAGGGGGGAGGTCAAGGGTGGAGTTACATAAGTGGGCATGAGATTGGGGAATGGTGCCTAAACAAAGGCCACGGCCAGAGACTTCAGCAAGGGTGAGACGGTGAGGAAAGGCGGCGCAGCGCGGGGAAGCTAGAACTGTTTCATTGGGCTCTGCCATATAGGCAATACCTTCATAGTAAGGGGGTTAGGGGAAAAAGGGCGTCGTTGATCCGAGAGGATGATGTTAGGATCAACAGAAACAATGAGGGGCTGCACACGGAGGCGGAGGGTGAAAAGGAGAACATCATCAAAACCGCCCTTCTTATAGAGTCGTAAACCCCAAGTCAAGCCATCTGTCCATTTAACACTTCGTTTCCCCGCGTTGGTAAATGTGATAATGAGGGGATTACAATTAGGATTGATATCAAATCCTGGTTTGCCTGGATCCAATATCCAGTTCACATCCCCAGGCTGCACAAAATCTGTCTGTCTGGTCCCCACAGTGTGGTGGCTGATCAAAGCCAGGGCTGGGGTCGCCTAGGGCACAAAGATCAACCGGAATGGAAGGAAACCACGTCCATTGGGGCCATTGGGAAGAAGAAACGGAGGTAATGATGGCTTGATTAACTGGATTGATGATCTCCCATCGTTGTTGGACCAGGAGATGAGGACTGGAAGTGGTGACCGGAAGGAAGGTGGAGTAGATGATGTAAACCGCCAGAGAAAACGAGTTCAGGATCTGAGGTCCCATCTGTGATGTCGTCAGGGTTGTGGTTCTGAAAAAGGAAGAAGAAAAAGACTTCTCCCTGGCTTAGGAGGGTTAGTATCAGGGGCGAAAGGTTTAATCAGTCTAGATGGAATCCAGCGGGCTTTATCAAAAATACAGGCGGAGCCCTTTCCCCAGAAAATGACGGGGTCGGGGCCACACCAGAGGCCCGTGACGGGGTCACGCCAAAGGACTGTGGCCAGATTAGATGAAGTATTCGGATTCCAGTGGCGATCAGCAGCGGACCGCATCCAGCTTGAGGAAATTAAGAACAAAGAGGGTGTGAGCAAGAAGCAAAGTCTGATTGCCACTTAAGGGATAAAGAGTTTCTTGGGCTTGAATTTTATCTGGGGCAATGCTAAAGCCTCGAGCTTGGAGCTGTGTCAATGAGGGGGATGGGGAATTGACTATGGGAATGGAAAATGATAGCAGTCTGTAAAGCCCCCATGGGTAGCATGGTCTTATTGACCTCACGTAGGTCCTGTAGAAGTCTCCATTTCCCCGATTTCTTTTTAATAACAAAAATAGGTGTATTCCATGGGGAAGTGGAAGGTTCAAGGTGTCCAAGAGAGAGTTGCTCCTGCACTAGCATTGGGGCAGCTTGAACCTTCTCAGATGTTAGAGGCCACTGGTCAATCCAGACAGGGGAATCGGACTTCCAGGTGATCTTATCAGCCTGGATTGCAGGGGGATCAGTGACCTTCATAAAAAATTTTTTGACCCAAGTCCTCCTTTATCGTTTTGGGCTGGGGGGGCTATTGGGTGTAGGATGCCTTGTTCGTTCTTGCCAAGGCCTTTGCCTGGGAGGTACCCAGATTTCAGCATCATAGAGGTGACAGTATCACTGGGGCTCACCATGAGGAGCCGCATCTGGGCCAGAATATCCCTGCCCCAGAGATTAACGGGGAGTCCCGCGACTACATAGGGACGGGTAGTGCCACTATTGCCCTCAGTATCTTGCCAATGGAGGAGCTTAGTACTTTGGAGGGTATCTTGGATCTGACCTATTCCTGACAGGTGGGTGGCTGAGGGTTGAAGGGGCCAGGCTCGGGGCCAATGAGCCTGGGAGATGACAGTAGAGTCTGCCCCTGTGTCCAGCAGCCCTGTGAAGGTTTTTCCTTCGATCTTTAATTGCAGAGTGGGTCGGGACTCAGTAAGTTGTTGTACCCAATAAATGTTGGAAGAGCCGGGTGAGGAAGGACCTCGTTTTTGGGCTGCGGCGGGAAAATCGCCTATCATGGTGAGGGGGAGGGCCTGAGCTAAGCGTTTACCGGCAGGAATGGTAACCGGACCCTGAGGAGATTCTATGATAAGTTTTATCTCCCCTGTGTAGTCGTTATCAACAAGGGTGGGGTGCACGACTACACCTTGTAAGGTGGTGAGCGCCCTGCCGATGACCAAGAAAAACATGCCAGGAGGCGGTGGTCCGAATTTGCCGGTGGGGAGGACTACCGGGCCTTCTTCAGGGATCAATATTGGGGTGGAGGCGGCACAGAGGTCCAGGCCTGCGCTGCCGGCTGTGGCTCGAGTAAGGGAACTGGGCAGGGGCTCCCGTGGGAGCCCCGCATCCCGTTTCCCGACATTGGGGAAAAGTTCTGAGGTTTGGCTCGGCAATCTCGAGCCCAGTGCCGACCCTTTCGACATTTAGGGCAAACGCTGGGAGGTGGTCTTTGGGTTTGAGCCTGAAGGGGGGTGGGAGTCTGAAATTGCCCTCGGGATAGGACAGATTGCACAACTTTGGACCATTCAGAGGGGAGCATGTGTCCCTCTCCTCCAAGCCCTTCTAGGATGGAGAGTGTAAAAGGGGCATTCAGGCCATAATTTTTAACTGCCGAATGCAGGTCTTTAATGTGCTTAATTTTTAATTTTTTATAAATTGGCCTATGATGGTGAGGGAGGCCTGAAGTATCTGCGGCCCTGGAATTTCCACGGGATCCGCTTTCCTCCTCCCCCTCTTCCTCCTGCTGGGAGTCAGAGGAATCATGTGGGAGGGCAAGTTGGATGGTGGGGGATGGGGGGTTGTAGGGAGGAGGTCTATTCCTCAGAGCGCCATTGTTATGGTAGCGGGCTGTCTCCTCCTCTAGTTCGGCTTGATAAGCCGGATTAAGAGAGCTATCTTGAGGAGGGTCCGTGAATAGGACTGGATAAAGGCGTGGTCTGGGCTTAGAGGGAACAAGGGGCTCCTCAAGGGAGGGATTTTTGATAGGTTCCTCTAAAAGACAGGAGGGACGCTCATTCCCCTTGAGGGGCGAGCTCTGTTCTTTAGTGGAGTTTGGTTCTTCATTTTTTATCTTAGATTCTAAGATAGCGTCCTCGGCCAAGCTGAGGAGGTGCGAGACTTGTTGACTCGTGTCGGCTTCTTTAAGAAAGTCACGAATCAAGCCATAGAACCTGAACAGGTCCTTTTTTACTCTGCTGCCTCTCTTCCTAAGACTATGTTTTAGTTCAGTCACGAACACTGTTTCCTTCGAGAGTGTTTTTCCCATCATGCACACGTATTCCTTCCACTTTCCTAGCACACACACACACACACACACACACACACACACACACACCTTTTTTAGAAACACTCTTGATTTTTAAATGCCTATGGGGGATGGGACAACTTACCCTACCTCGAGGCGTCTTGCTCAGCCTCTACCCGTTATGTCTTCGCGGCCGCGATAGCTGCTCCTCAGTTGTCCGGTAAGCCGTTTTCGCCTTGCCCCGCGTTGGGCGCCACTGTCCGGGTCCAGCCGGACACAACCGAGGGGTCCGGGGAAACGGCAA
>NW_025394111.1:0-2445 GCF_016433145.1 Gracilinanus agilis
ATAACCAGGACCAGTGAAGCAGAGACTGCTAAGATCAGCCCTTTCTGGCCTTAAAGTCTGGGGTAGAGTAAAGGAGGCCATAAAATAAACAATCAATCAATAACCATTTATTTGCAGCAGGTACTGTTCTAAGTGCTGGGGTTACAAAAAAAAAAAAAGGCAAAAAGTTCCTCCCCTCAAGGAACTTACAATCTAAAGGGGAAGCAGCATGTAAACAAATATTTAAAAAAAAAAACAAGCTATTTATGGGATAAGTAAGAAATAATTTTAAAAAAGAAAAGTCTAGAATTACGAGGTATTATGTAAGACTTACGTGTAAGTGGGGACTTTCCTAAAGTGAGTGCCCAATGACCTGGTTTACAAAAGCAGTTGAGAAAGAAGTTATATTCCCATTGCCTCGTAGCTAACCCCTCCACCCCTTGGCACCCTTGAGGATAGTTATTGCTGGCAAGACTCTGATTAAACAGGATCAAACAAGCCTTATCATTCTGACAGGGTCTGAGTGTTTGGGATGTATACTAATGAATAGTCCCTGTGTGCAGAGCCAGGTTTAGAACTTGGAGAAAGGTTTAGTAAGAAGGCATAGAAAGGAAATCTTTTTTTTTTAATTATTTTTTCCAGATTCCAATACAATTTCAATAATCATTTTCTGACATTTTATGAACCTTATTCCCTTCTTCCCACCTTTCCTCCTTCTCTGAGATGGCAGGCAATATAGGTTGTACATGTGCCATCATGCAATGCATATTTCTATGATTGTCATGTTGTGAAAGACATATATCTCTTATACTAAGGAAAAACATGGAGGAAGTAAAGTGAAGAATTATATGCTTTGATCTGTATTCGTCTCCACTTCTTTCTATAGCAGTATCATTTTCATGATGAATTCATTGGAACCAGCATTGCTGATTGTAGTTACGTCATTCACAGCTGATCATCATATGTTATTGCTGTTACTATGTACATGTATGTATGTTCTCCTGGTTTTGCTCACTTTACTTTGCATCACTTCATACAAGTCTTTCTAGGTTTTTTTGTGATCATCTTGTTCGTCATTTCTTATGGTATGACAGTATATCATTGTAATCATATACCACAACTTCTTCAGTCATTCCACAATTAATGGACATCCCTTCAGTCTCTAATTCTTTGCCACAAAAAAAGCTGCTATAAATATTTTTGTACAAGTAAGTCCTTTCCTCCTATTTTTTTTATCTCTTTGGAATATAACCCTAATGTTGGTATTACTGGGTCAAATGATACGTTCAATTTTATATCTCTTTGGGCATGGTTCCAAACTGCCTTTGAGAATGGTTGTATTAATTCACAGCTCCACCAACAGTGTATTAGTGTCCCAAGTTTCCCACAGCCCCTCCAGCATTTATCATTTCCCTTTTCTGTCATATTAGCTAGTCTGAAAGGTGTGAAGTGATACCTCACAATTGTTTTCATTTGCATTTCTCTAATTAATAGATTTGGAGCATTTTTTCATATGACCAAAGATAGTTTTAATTTCTTCATCTGAGAACTGCCTGTTTATATCTTTTGATCAGGAGGCATAATAAGGTGTTCTTATTAATTTGACTGATTTCTCTACATATTTGAGAAAAGAGCCCTTGGTCAGAAACACTATAAAAAAATTTTTTTCCCAAGTTTGATGTTTCCCTTCTAATCTTGGTTTCATTGGTTTTGTTTGTGCAAAACCTTTTAAATTTAATGTGGTCAAAATAATCTATTTTACCTCTTCTAATGTTCCCTATATCTTTTTTGGACATAAATTCTTCCCTTATTCATAGGTCTGACAGATAAACTATTTTGAGTTCCCCTAATTTGTTTATGGTATCACCCTTTATTTCTAAACCACACATTCATTTTGACTTTATCTTGGCATATGGTGTGAGGTGTTGTTCTATGCCTAGTTTCTGCCATACTATTTTCCAGTTTTCCTAACACTTCTACCAAAATCCTTTTATAACAAAAACATGGTGTTGACATCTAAACCAGGAAAGAAAAAAAAGAGAAAGAAAAGTATCAATCAATATCCATAATGAATATTGAGACAAAAATTTAAATAAAGTATTAGCAAAGAGATTACAGCAATATATCACAACGATCATACATTATGATCAGGTGGTTTTATAGCAGGAATACAGAGATGTTTCAATATTAGGGGAAGTATCAGCATAACTGATCATATTAATAACAAAACCAACAGAAACCATATGATTATATTAATAGATTATATAGATAATATCTATATATCTACATGTAGATAATAATAGATATCTTAACAGAAAAAGCTTTTGACAAAATATATCAATTCCTATTAAAACACTAGAAAACAATGGAATAAATGGAGCATTCCTTAAAATGATGTCACATTGATCTAAACAGAACTAGGAGAACATTCTACACAGTAACAGCAATATTGTGGAACAATCAAAT
>NW_025394112.1:0-1651 GCF_016433145.1 Gracilinanus agilis
GCACAAGGATGAAGGAGAACCAGAAACATATCTATTATATCACTGGTAATTCATTAATATTATTACTTAAAAATAACTTGTTTTTATAATCTAGTTTTTAACTATTCAGATTTCTTAGGAATACGTGACATTGAATTAAGACCAAGAGAATTTGGACAAGTTCTTTGGACTATAAATATATAAAATATATAAATATTTATGTAATTATAGATTTGTATTCATATATTAAATATATAAACAATGGACTTAAATATAATGAGACAATAAGAATTAAGACCAACATTCATTTAAAAAACAGCTGGTATATGCAAGTTGACAGGATTGGGGAGACAATGGGGACTTTTGCAGATGAAAAACTTGGCATGTCATACAAATTTTAATAAGTGATTATCTTGTTATTTGATTATCTAGGTTATTTTGTTTTAATATCATGTTTTGGGAAAAGCACTGACCATCCAACTGGTGTACATGGGGTTGGGATGGGTACAAACCAGAATGTTGAAAGAAACAATAAGAGCTAGCTAGTTGAATAGAGAGGTCCTATATTCAAATCTCAGACACTTCCTACCTCTGGGACCTTGGGCAAGACACTTAACCTCAAATTCTTAGCCATTGCCTCTTCCTTGAAATCAATGCTTAATATTCTAGGACAAAAGGTAATGGTTTCTCCCCCCACCCCCATTATAAAACCTTAAAAGTGAACATAGCATATATTTGTAATATAAATCTTAAATTTATCGTGTAGAAGGGGGTAACTAGACAGTACCCACTTAGGAGTAGTTAGCAGAGACAGATTTTTATCCTGCTTTTTGTGTGAGGCTTACTCTACCTATTAATGGAAGTTTTCCATTAAAGGTGAGTATGTAGGGAAGTGTCTTAGGAAGTTGAATTCCTCACCAGCATCTTGAAAATTTTGAGATTTAAAAAATAAAAACCCCAGGCAAAATAATATCCATGGGAGATGGAATATTCTGTTTTAATATGTGAATTTAATTTTTCAGGTGAAACCAAGGACCAAGTGGCTAATTCAGCTTTTGTTGAACGGCTTCGGAAGCATGGTTTAGAAGTGATATATATGATTGAACCTATTGATGAGTATTGTGTGCAACAGCTAAAGGAATTTGAAGGCAAGACTTTAGTGTCTGTTACCAAAGAGGGTTTGGAACTCCCAGAAGATGAAGACGAAAAAAAGAAACAGGAGGAGAAAAAGGCAAAGTTTGAAAACCTCTGCAAAATTATGAAAGATATCCTAGAAAAGAAAGTTGAAAAGGTATGAAAGTGATCTGTGTTTGGGAGTTATATTTTATTACCCTAAGTTTTGAGATGAAAGAACATGACATGAATCAAATGTAAGTTAAAAGTGAGATGTTTTAAGATTCCGACTTTATGCTACTAATTTGAAGAAATAACTTAAGTGAAATTTATTACAGTAGTATATTAGTAGATTATAGTAGTTATAGTAGATGCTTAGAATTGCAAAGTCTCAAAGGTGTTTTCAGCTGAAATTTCATTTTCATTTCAGCTGAATTAACACCATGTTTAATTAAAATCATAGTCTCATAAATTGGGTTAAATAATGTGTTTTACTGTCTAATCAAACTTTCAGGTAGTTGTGTCAAATCGATTGGTTACCTCCCCATGCTGCATTGTC
>NW_025394113.1:0-5034 GCF_016433145.1 Gracilinanus agilis
AGGAGGAGGAGAAGGAGAAGGAGAAGAAGACCAGTTTTGAACCCAGTTCCCTCTGACTCTGGACCTGGATCTCTATCCACTGTGCTACCTAGCTGCCCTGGAAGGAATATTTTTACAAAGTCTGCTTTGTTATTGTTCAGTTGTCTTTAGTCATGTCTTTTCTTGACAAATATACTAGAATGGTTAGCCATTTCCTTCCCCAATTCATTTTAGAGATGAGAAAACTGAGGCAAATAGGGTTAAGTGATTCTTTCAGGGTCACACAGCTTGGCCAGGGTCTGAGGCTGGATTAGAGTTCATAGATTTAAATTGTTAGGTAAATAGAGATGGAAAATAGAAGTATGTAGTAGGGGAGGAGAGGGAGAAAGGGAACGAATTTGGAACTCAAAAATTTTTTAATTAAATTTTTTTCAATGGTTTTAATTGTAATTAGAAAAAATATCTTAAAAAGAAAAATAGGAGCACATGAGAACCATTGTTAGCAGAAAAAAGCAATAGCCTAAGAATTTGCTGTGATAAAACAGGGACTCATAGACTAGAAGAGACCTTAGAGATCATCCAATCCAACCTCCTACTTTATAGATGAGCAAACTGAGGCCCAAGAAGGATAAATATCTTGCAAAGGGTGATACAAGAAGTCCGCCACAGAACCTAGATTTAATCCCAGCTCCTTCAGCTTCAAATTCAGGACTCATTTCACGCCAATTTGTTAATTGTACCCAGGACTAAGGGGAAACTTCTTGGGATTTTGATTAGTTTTGTATAGAATCTTTATTTGGGGAGTATTCTCATTTTTACTATTTTCATCCTACCTACCTGTGAACCCTGAATGTGTCTCCAATCATTTAGGTCTTCCCTTGTTCCAGTCGTTGTCCTTTTAAAGTTGTCCTTGATGTTCATTCTTTGTCCGTCATTTGTGAAGAGGTCCAATGACATCACACTTGTGAATTGGATTGAAGTGAGGCAGAGAGTAAGCAAGTTGTCCTTGCACCGTTCATGTGAACTTTTAGGTAGGCGAATTCTTAAATACTGGATGGCTTTTGTTATTGTAAATGGGGTTTCCTTTTTATGACATGCTCTTGATCTTTATTGCTAGGATATAAAACTGTACTTGATTTTGTGGGTTAATCGTATATACTGAAACTTTACTGAACTCCTAAGTGACTCTTAAACTCTCTGCCACCCCTACCTATTTTAGCTTATATAGACAGCTTCAGTAGAATACAGGCATTCCCGAGTCAAATGAAAGCATTTGATAGGAACTTTCTTCCCCCTATCTCATGACTCCTACCCAGTCCAGCAAGTGGCCAGACGATGGATCAGTACCACCTACCACAACTGAAGGAAAGTATAGATTCTAGATCTTTCCCTTCCCTAACCCAACCCTTACTATCCTATTGCCCATGACCAAAGTCAGCTCTATGCCTACTCTTGCACCCCCATTTTTGCTGGCTGTACTCCAGAGTCTTCCTCTATCTGACCCTTGGACCCACCATCTTCTTAGGCAGGGACCAGTTGCCCTGCCATTATTCTCCAAGGTCCTTGGGGTCTTGCCAATTGCCCTGGTTCTCTCTTCCAAAGCTCAGCTACTAGCACAATGAATAGAGCATTGGGGCTGGAATCCAAAAATCTGAATTCAGATCCAGCCTTAAATACTTATTATAGGATCTTGGGCAAATCATTTAACCTCTACTTGCCTCACTTTCCTCATCTGTAAAAGGGGAGTGATAATAACACCTATCTCCCAGAACTGATATTAGGATATACTGAGAGAATATTAGAAAAGTGCTTTATAAACCTCAACATGCCATGTAAATACTAGCAATGACATGAATCCTGGCAATGATCATGATGGAGATGATATCTCAACTCTCCAATTAGAATGCAAACTCTTTGAGAGATGAATTACCTATCTGTGTCCTTGGCACTTAGAGTAGTGCTTGCATGAAATTAATACACGCTTACCAACTACATTCCCATTCCATTCTTCTAGACTTGCATTCTATAAAGCCATCAACACAACTCCAACCTCCTTAGCATCTATATAACAAAAATACAAATTTTTTTAACAGAACGCATAAATAATTAATCAAATTACATATTGTGGTATCATGAAAAATATGATGTTAGAATTTTATAGCACAGGGTTATTTTTTAAATGCATAAACAATTAACCAACTTACATATTGTGGTATAATTAAAAGTATAATGTTAGAATCTCATGCCTGGGCAGCTAGGTGGTGCAAAGGACAGAGAGCCAGTCTGGGATCAGGGAGTCCTGGGTTCAAATCAGACCTCGTCCACTTCCTAACTGTGTGACCCAGGGTAAGTCACTTAACCCCAACTACCTAGCTTTTATTGCTCTTCTGCCTTGGAACTGATACTTGTATCCATTCTATGACAGAAATTAAGGTAGTTTGTTGTTGTTTTTTAATTTTTTTTTTTAAGGCAATGGGGGTTAAGTGACTTGCCTAGGGTCACACAGCTAGGAAGTGTCTGAGGTCAGATTTGAATCTAGGACCTCCCATCTCTAGGCCTGGCTCTTAATCCACTGAGCTACCCAGCTGCCCCTGTTGTTTTTTAATTTTAAAATAATTTTGCAGCATTCAGCTCTAGACATCATTATTCAGCCCTGGAGGATAGAGTAGTCCACAGACTACTCCAGAGTCTATTTCTGTGCTTTGGTTCCAGAATGGGGTTTGTGACCCTGCCTGAGAATCTAACCAGGGGCTTTAATATTGGTTCTAGGTAGAAATAAGTTTCCAATTCCAAGCAACATACACATTTTTGATATACAGCCTATTTATAAATTGGGAATTGCCTGTAGCCAAATAATCTCTGTTATAAAATTTCCCAGTGACTTTGAAAAGGCTGCATTTATTGGTGGTTCATATTTCCAGCATCTCTGCTCCTCATGAACATTTTCCATTTTTCTGCCGTCCTTACATTACTTGAAAGCCAGGTGTGATTTCCCCAGCTTGAATTTCTGCTCCTTCGTCCATGCTATAATTAGTTGACAGGATCGTTTGTCACATGGACAATGCCAACCTGTAGTCTTCTCCTTCTTTACACTCCAAGGTTTGTTGGTGAGGATATTCTCTCCCCCCATATAAACGGCAACAACTCAATGACTTACATGAACTTCTTCCAAATCAATGAAGCTGGGCCTATCCTGACACATGTATGGTCCATTTGGCCTTTACCTAAATCTTTTCCAACCTTGTAGTCGTTACCAGAATTCTTGTTAACAAGAACAAGCAATATTTATATGGCATTGTAAAGTCTACAAAGCACTTCATAAATATGAACTCATTTGAGCCTATTATTTTGTGGAGAAGGAACAAAAGGAGAAGGGAATAAGTATTTATGGGAGCTACTTTGTACCAGCCACGAGGCTAAGCGCTTTTCAAATACAATCTCTTTTGATCTTCACAATAACCCTGGTGGTAGGTATTATCCCCATTTTGTAGTTGAAGAAACTGAGGCAGAGAAAGCTGAAGTGAATTGGTAATAACTTCATTTAGCTCATAAATATCTGACGTCAAATTTTAATTAGAGTCTTCTCAACTCCAGATCCAATGCTCTATCCATGGTGCCACTTCACTGCTTTATCAAAGCCCTGTCCTACCAAGGGCCACATATCATAAAAAGGTTGCCCTAAATCAGTGGTTCCCAAAGTTTTTTGGCCTACTGCCACCTTTCCAGAAAAAATTACTTAGCCCCCTGGAAATTAATTTTTAAAAATTTTAGTAGCAATTAATAGGAAAGATAAATGCACCTGTGGCCATCACCGCCATCCTGGATTGCTGCAGCACCCACTAGGGGGCGGTGGCGCCCACTTTGGTAATCACTGCCCTAAATTCTTGAAGCCTTTGCCAACAAAGTATATAAACATTGGTAGCTACTAACAAGTGTGAAAGGATTCAAGTACAAACTTATGTACATCAGTAGACTAGCTATGTTGGAGATGATCCTTATCTCACTATGGCTGGCCACCAGGTGTTGAATTTTTTCATCCAAAACAACTCAAGAAATTTTCTCCAAATGGGTAGAGGATCTGGAACTCTTCCCCTATTAGAATGTAAGTTTCTAGTTATCTTCCCCAAGAAAAATATAAGCTTTTTAAGGACAGGGACTATTTTTCTTTTGGCTTGTATTTGTATTCCTAGGTATTAGTACAGTTCCTGGAACATAGTCAATATTTAATAAATATTTGTTGATGACTAGACTCTGTTAGTTGGAAGGCATCACACATAATAATGAAATCAAGAATTATTAAAGCATTTCTGTAAATCTTTGCCATCACTGGGGAAAAGACTGAAGAAACTAAGATCAGCTGATTTATCAGTAATCATTTTCTTCATTTCATCACCCACCACTTGAGATGGTCCAGGAAGTCTTCCGGTAGATTGGGAAGAGTTTATCTTCTCCTTATCTTAACTATTTACTAAGCCAAGCCCTCTGCCCCTTTCTAGGACTAAAAGGAAGCAAATCTCCCAAAGGTCAAAGGCCAGGATTTGGTAAGCAACCCATTCTATAGAGACTTATCCTAAAACCAGTCAAATTAATGCCTCATTCACATCTGGAGCTGAAGAGGAAACAGACAGAGACATTCTCCATCTTCCTTCAGACCAACCATCACACCAGAGATGTTCCATGACCCTCAGGGGACATTTTCTTCCAGGTGGAAGCTAGGAGCATAAAACTTTGGGGAAGTCAGAAACTGCTCCAGTCACGAAGGTATTTTCTAAGTTCACCGAAGTGTGTGCTTTGAATTGGCCCTGGTTGTAAGTCAAAGGTTCCTGAAGGCAAGAGGAGAGGAGAGAGAGTTTATTTTATTTTTTCTCTGCTGTTTCTCTCACCTTTCCCTACCTAGGGAGGAAAAGAGACAGATTAAAGAAATATGGATGAAATCACTTGGAATATAGAATTATTTTCATTATTAAAATAGGTAGAAATATATGTGTTTTGGGTATGCAACCCATGAAAGGGGGACTGATTTTATCGAAATGATATATATGTATATATATATAT
>NW_025394114.1:0-4248 GCF_016433145.1 Gracilinanus agilis
CTATATTCCCCAAAATGTATGTAAGTCCCCAAGACCTATTATTCTTTAAAGAATCATCTTTGGCAGTGATTTTCTCAGTGGTACTGTCCCCAGAGCCCCAGAGTTTTGACTCTGAGTGATATTTAGAGTTTGGCTCTGTGTGGCTTCCCTTTTCCTCTGGGCTAGCCGTTCACGCAACTTTGCCATAGATTCCCTTACTACGCCAGTATGATCAGCATAAAAACAACATTCCTCTTTGAGGGCTGCGCATAATCCCCCCTCTTTTAAAAAAAGGAGATCAAGACCGCGCCTATTCTGTAAGACTACCTCTGACAGAGAAGTGAGTGATTTTTCCAGGGCTGTGACAGACTTTTCGAGGGCTTCTAAATCGGTTGTCATGGCCATCTGAAGAGCGGCCAAGTGTTGGGTCTGGAGAAGGGCAGTAGTGCCAGTGCCAATGCCTGCAGCAAGACTGCCGAGTCCTAACAGGATAGCTAAAGTAGTAAAGGGTTCCCTACGTGTTCTAGGAGAGGGGGAGAGGAGGGAGGCCACACTATCGTCCGTGTGGAAAGAGATACGTGGCCATAGCTGGACAAGAACACAGAATTCAAAGGAGGTATTGAAAACTAGAAGAGATATACAAGGGGTGAAGCCAGTATTGCAAGCCCAAAAGCCATTATTCGGGGCTTCCAAAAAGGAAGGGGAAGGGGGGAGGTCAAGGGTGGAGTTACATAAATGGGCATGAGATCAGGGAATGGTGCCTAAACAAAGGCCATGGCCAGAGACTTCAGCAAGAGTGAGACTGGCGAGAAAAGGCGGCGCAGCGCGGGGACCCTTGCTGTGACTGGGACTGTAGCTGGGAGGAGGTATTCGGAGATGAAGGGGAAAAAAGGGGGACCGATGGGATGGGGAGAGACGTGGGAGTCGGTAGTGGCTGGGGGTTAGGGGAAAAAGGGCGTCGTTGATCCGAGAGGATGATGTTAGGACCAACAGAAACAATGAGGGGCTGCACATGGAGGCGGAGGGTGAAAAGAAGAACATCATCAAAACCGCCCTTCTTATAGAGTCGTAAACCCCAAGTCAAGCCATCTGTCCATTTAACACTTCGTTTCTCCGTGTTGGTAAATGTGATAATGAGGGGATTACAATTAGGAGGACTGGGGGTGCACACAGATGGACGGGATAGATTGCGGGTTATTGATATCAAATCCTGGTTCGCCTGGATCCAATATCCAGTACCAATTGTTTCACATCCCCAGGCTGCACAAAATCCGTCTGTCTGGTCCCCACAGTGTGGTGGCTGATCAAAGCCAGGGCAGCCATATAGAGGAAATTGAGTGTATTGAGTCCAGTAATCCGGGAGGATAGGCAAGCCAGGGAAGGTAGGGGCGCAGTAGTGGATTGAGGACATCTGGGGGGCGCCTAGGGCACAAAGATCAACCGGAATGGAAGGAAACCACGTCCATTGGGGCCATTGGGAAGAAGAAATGGAGGTAATGATGGCTTGATTAACTGGATTGATGATCTCCCACCATTGTTGGACCAGGAGATGAGGACTGGAAGTGGTGACTGGAAGGAAGGTAGAGTAGATGATGTAAACTGCCAGAGAAAACGAGTTCAGGATCTGAGGTCCCATCTGTGATGTCGTCAGGGTTGTGGTTCTGAAAAAGGAAGAAGAAAAAGACTTCTCAGGGACAAGACCCTGGCTTAGGAGGGTTAGTATCAGGGGCGAAAGGTTTAATCAGTCTAGATGGAATCCAACGGCATTATTAGCCGCTTTATCAAAAATACAGGCGGAGCCCTTTCCCCAGATAATGACAGGGTCGGGGCCACACCAGAGGCCCGTGACGGGGTCACGCCAAAGGACTGTGGCCAGATTAGATGAAGTATGCGGATTCCAGTGGCGATCAGCAGCGGAACGCCCTTCGGCATCCAGCATGAGGAAATTAAGAACAAAGAGGGAGTGAGCAAGAAGCAAAGTCTGATTGCCACTTAACAGATAAAGAGTTTCTTGGGCTTTGAGTTTAAAAAGAGTATTTTTAAGAGTTTGGTTTGCTTGTTCAACAATGCCTTGCCCTTGTGGGTTGTAAGGTATGCCTGTAACATGTTTTATGCCTAGCTGGGAACAAAATTGTTTAAAGGCTTGGCTGGTATAGCCAGGGCCATTGTCTGTTTTAATGGAGAGAGGTTTCCCCATCATAGACATGGCTAAAAACATATGCTTGATGACGTGTTTAGTGGCTTCCCCTGATTGTGCAGATGTGAAAATAAAGCCACTAAACGTATCAATGGAAACATGAACATACTTAAGTTTAGCAAAAGAAGGGACGTGGGTGACGTCCATCTGCCATAAGTGGCCGGGGAGAAGACCACGGGGGTTAATCCCCAAATGGGGTTCAGGCAAGAGAGTAACACAATTCTTACAATTTTTCACAATTGACCTGGCCTGTTCTCTGGGAATTTTGTAGGCCAGGCGGAGTGATTGAGAGTTAAGGTGGTGAAGCCTATGTGCCTCTGTAGCGAGGGAGACAGGGTCAATAGATTGAGCAACGAATTTCTGACATAGTGCAGGAGAATTAGCCATTCCTTGGGGCAATACAGAACAGAGCCAGTGGCAGGAACTGCCCGCCATGTGGCCATAGCGGCATGCGCCATTTGCATGAGTAAGCCGGGAGGCAGCCTCATCTGTTGGTTTTCTAATGCAAAGTGGTCACGGCCGACAATCTTGTCGGTCGTCCAATTAGCTGTCTGGGCATTTTTTAAGTTAAGCTTAGCTTGATTTTCTGCCCTTTCAAAGAACTCTGCCTTCCAAATTAGAAATTGCCCTCGGGATAGGACAGATTGCACAACTTTGGACCATTCTGAGGGGAGCATATGTCCCTCTCCTCCAAGCCCTTCTAGGATGGAGAGTGTAAAAGGGGCATTCAGGCCATAATTTTTAACTGCCGAATGCAGGTCTTTAATGTGCTTAATTTTTAATTTTTTATAAATTGGCCGATGATGGTGGGGGAGGCCTGAAGTATCTGCGGCCCTGGAATGTCCACGGGATCCACTTTCCTCCTCCCCCTCTTCCTCCTGTTCGGAGTCAGAGGAATCATGTGGGAGGGCAAGTTGGATGGTGGGGGATGGGAGGTTGTAGGGAGGAGGTCTATTCCTCAGAGGGCCATTGTTATGGTAGCGGGCTGTCTCCTCCTCTAGTTCTGCTTGATAAGCCGGATTAAGTGTGCTATCTTGAGGAGGGTCCATGTATAGGACTGGATAAAGGCGTGGTCTGGGCTTAGAGGGAACAAGGGGCTCCTCAAGGGAGGGATTTTTGATAGATTCGTCTAAGAGAGACGAGGGACACTCATTCCCCTTGAGGGGCGAGCTCTGTTCTTTAGTCGAGTTTGGTTCTTCATTTTTTATCTTAGATTCTAAGATAGCGTCCTCAGCCAAGCTGAGGAGGTGCGAGACTTGTTGACTCGTGTCGGCTTCTTTAAGAATGTCACGAATCAAGCCATAGAAAGAAAAGTAATCATCTGGAATCTCCTTGCTGGCTCTTAAAAGGCCATTAAGTTCCTTACCTACTTTGTTCCAAGTGAGCAGATGAATGCCCATGCTATGCAAAATAAGCCAAGGGCAGTGCTCCTCTATAAAGCAGAAAAACCTGAATAGGTCCTTCTTTTTTACTCTGATACCTCTCTCCCTGAGACTATTTTTTAGTTCAGTCACGAACACTGTTTCCTTCCAGAGTGTTTTTCCCATCATGCACACGTATTCCTTCCACTTTCCTTGCACACACACACACACACACTTTTAGAAACACTCTTGATTTTTAAATGCCTATGGGGGATGGGACAACTTACCCTACCTCGAGGCGTCTTGCTCAGCCTCTACCCGTTATGTATATTCGCGGCCGCGACAGCTGCTCCTCAGTTGTCCGGTAAGCCGTTTTCGCCGTGCCTCACGTTGGGCGCCACTGTCCGGGTCCAGCCGGACACAACCGAGGGGTCCGGGGAAACGGCAACCTAAGAACCCATAGGGAGAGAAGAGGGGAGACCTCGCGCGCAAGACACAGAGTCGTTTGGATGGAAGCAAGGCTTGTTTATTGCAGATCTATGACAAGAATATATAGGTTGAGGGCAGAAGGGGGTCGGGCCAATACTAAAGGGAAAGGAACGCGGAAAGGGAGCATAGAAAATCTCCTGTGGCGTCTTACTGTCTCCAAGCATGGCTGGGCCTGTGATCAATATCTTATCTTAGAAGAGTGAATGATATCTATTCTTAGAA
>NW_025394115.1:0-1070 GCF_016433145.1 Gracilinanus agilis
CTCCACCAGCAATGCATTAATGTCCCAATTTTGCCACATCCCCTCCAACATTCATTACTCTCCCCTTCTTTCATTTTAACCAATCTACTAGGTGTGAGGTGATACCTCAGAGTTGTTTTGATTGGCATTTCTCTAATTATTAGAGATTTGGAACACTTTCTCATGTGCTTATTAATACTTTTGATTTCTTTACCTGAAAATTGCCTATTCATGTCTCTTGCCCTTTTATCAATTGGGGAATGGCTTGATTTTTTATACAATTGCTTTAACTCCTTGTCTATTTGAGTAATTAGACCCCTGTCAGAGTTTTTCGTTATAAAGATTTTTTCCCAATTTGTTGTTTCCCTTCTGATTTTGACTACATTGTTTTTGTTTTTACAAAAACTTTTTAGTTTAATATAATCAAAACCATTTAATTTATATTTTATAATTTTCTCTAACTCTTGCTTGGTTTTGAAGTCTTTCCTTTCCCACAGATCCAACAAGTAAACTATTCTGTGTTCACTTAACTTGTTTATAGTTTCCCTCTTTATATTCAAGTCGTTCACCCATTCTGAATTTATCTTGGTGTAGGGTGTCAGATGTTTTATATTTGGGTTTATCATACACTGTCTTGCTGATGTCATTTACCCCAAGTCTATTCCATTGATCCTCCTCTCTGTCTCTTAGCCAGTACCATATTGTTTTGATGACTGCTGCTTTATAGTATAGTTTAATATCTGGTACTGCTAGGCCCCCGTCCTTCACATTTTTTTTTCATTATTTCCTTTGATATTCTCGATCTTCTGTTATTCCAAATGAAATTTGTTATAGTTTTTTTCTAATTCAGTAAAGAAGTTTTTTGCTAATTTGATAGGTATGGTGCTAAATAGGTAGATTAATTTGGGTAGGATGTTCATTTTTATTATGTTAGCTCGACCTACCCATGAGCAATCAATGGCTTTCCAATTGTTTAGATCCAGTTTTATTTGTTTGGAAAGTGTTTTGTAGTTGTTTTCATATAATTGCTGTGTTTGTTTTGGTAGGTATATTCCTAAGTATTTTATATTGTCTAGGGTGATTTTAAATGG
>NW_025394115.1:1168-3837 GCF_016433145.1 Gracilinanus agilis
TTCATATAATTGCTGTGTTTGTTTTGGTAGATAGATTCCTAAGTATTGTATATTGTCTAGGGTGATTTTAAATGGTGTTTCTCTTTCTACTTCTTGCTGCTCTAGTGTGTTGGAAATGTATAGAAATGCTGATGATTTATGTGCATTTATTTTGTATCCTGCAACTTTGCTAAAGTTGTTGATTATTTCTACAAGCTTCTTAGTTGATTCTCTAGGATTTTTTAAGTAGACCATCATATCATCTGCAAAGAGTGATAACTTAGTCTCCTCCTTGCCTATTTTGATACCTCCTAATTTATTTTTAATAGCACTCTGGGTTTAAATTTCATATCCATTTTTACCTCATCTTGATATAGGGTGTGAAATATTGATCTTAACATAATTTTTGCCATACCATTTCCCAGTTTTCTCATCATTTTTTTCATCTGATACTGAGTTATAATCCCCAAAGTTGGGATCTTTGGATTCATTGAACTCTAGATTGCTGAAGTCATATACCCATAGTCTATGCTATGGATCCATCATTTGTCTTTCAGCCAGTACCAGATTGTTTTGACAATTACAGTTTTATTGTACAGTTTAAGATCTGGTACTGGAAGGCCACCATCTCTCACATTCTTTTTTCATTATTTCCCTTGATATCCCTGAACTTTTGTTCTTCCAGATGAATTTTATAATTTTTTCTAGTTCTATAAAATAGATTTTTTGGCAGTTCTATTGACTTGACACTGAATAAATAAATAATATTACAAGGTATTGTCATTTTTATTAAATTATATCAGCCTACCCATGAAAAATTAATGTTTTTCTAATTGTTTACATCTAATTTTATTTGTGTCAATATTGTTTTGTAATTGTGTTTATATAATTGCTGCATTTGTCTTAGCAAATAGATTCCTAAGTATTTTACATTGTCTAGAGTGACTTTAAAGGGGGTTTCTCTTTCAAACTCTTGCTGCTAAGGTTTGTTGGAAATATATTGAAATGCTTATGATGTATGTGGGTTTATTTTGTATCCTGCAACTGTGCTAAAATTATAAATTATTTCAACGAATTTTTAGCTAATTTTCTAGGATGGTCCAAGTATAACATCATATCTTCTACAGAGCGTGAAAATGTATTTTCTTCATTTTTCTTCTCTAATTGCCCAAGCTAGAATTTTTATTATAATATTAAATAACAATGGTTATAATGGACATCTTTGCTTCACTAGTGGTCTTATTGGGAAGGCTTCTAAATTATTCCCATAACCGCTGATGCTCACTGATGATTTTAAATAAATACTACTTATTTTAAAGAAATGCCCCTTTATTCATATGCTTTCTTGTGTTTACAAAAGGAATGGTGATGTATTTTGGTAAAGCCTTTTTTTGGATCTATTTAGATAATCATAAAATTTCTGTGAGTTTAATTATTGATATGGTAAATTATGCTGATTTTTTCCCTAACAGTAAACCAGCCTTGCATTCCTGGTATAATATCCCACCTGGTCAAAGTGAATAATCATTGGGATAAATTGCTGTACTCTCTTTACTAGCATTTATTTAAGATTTTTGCAACAATGTTCATTAAGAGAATTGGTCTGTAATTTTCTTTCTGTTGATTTTCATGGCTTTGGTATTAGCACCATATCTGTGTCATGAAAAAAAGAATTGGTAGGATTTCTTTGCTTATTTTGTCATAGTTTGTATCATATTGCATATTGTTATTTAAATATTTGATAGACTTCATTTGTGAATTCATCTGGCCCTGGGAATTTTTAATGAGGAATTCATGGAGAGCTTGCTCAATTTCTTTGTCTGATATGGGATTATTTAAGTATTCTGTCTCTTGTCCATGTAAATAATGATAGTTTTGTAAATATTCATCCATTTCACCTAGATTATCAGATTTATTGTCATGTAATTCAGCAAAATAGATCTTAATGGCTACTTTAATTTCCTCTTCATTTGAGTTGAAATCATTCTTTCCATTTTTGATAACTGTAATTTGCTTGTCTTATATTTTTTTAAAACAAATTAACCAATATTCTATTTCATTTGTGTTTTGTTATTTTTTTAATTTCTTAATCATTTATTAATATTCATTTTAACATGGTTACATTATTCATGCTCCTATTTTCCCACCCCCACTCCTGCACGTCCCCCACCCATGGCCGATGCACATTTCCACTGGTTTTATCATGTGTCCTTGTTCAAGACATATTTACAAATTGTTGTTAGTTGCATTGGTGTGGTATTTTCGAGTCCACATCCCCAATCACGTCCTCCCCAGCCCATGTGTTCAAGCATTTGTTTTTCATATATGATTCCTCTCCTGCAGTTCTTCCTCTGAATGTGGGTAGCATTCTTTACCATAAATCCCTCAGAACTGTCCCATGTCATTGCTTTCTGCTGGTACAGAAGTGCATTATAATCGATTTTACCATAGTATATCAGTCCCTGTGTACAATGTAATTCTTGCTCTGCTCCTTTCACTCTGTATCAGTTCCTGGAGATTTTTCTAGTTCACCTGGAACCCCTCTACTTTATTATTCCTTTTAGCACAATAGTATTCCATCACCAGCATATACCACAGTTTGTTCAGCCATTCCCCAATTGCAGGACATACCCTCCTTTTCCAGTTCTTTGCCACCACAAAAAGCACAGCTATAAATATTTTCGTACAAG
>NW_025394116.1:0-9795 GCF_016433145.1 Gracilinanus agilis
AGGATTAGAGAAGGGAGAGACTGGAGGCAAAACAAAACAAAAAAAAAACAAAACCCTGCATTAGGTTCCTGCCTTAAGAGTCTTGTTCTCTATGTTATTCTGACAATAAGATAGAAAAACTGAGGGGCAAAGAATTATCCTGGTAACTTCTCCCAAAAGTGGTCTTAGAAAAGCCATTTTAGAACATAAATATAGACTTCCTGGGAACACTTACCCTCATTATAGCCAACCTTTAGTTGAACTCCTCAATGGAACATTTTTCTGAAGAACTTCTCAATATGGCAAAATGCTATACACCATACTGAAAAAAAAAAATCCTTTTCAAAACATTTCGTAATGGAGAAACTGTTTTGGCAATAAGATCTCTGCCCACGCCCATTTGCACATGTTCATTCCTTCCTGGCCACAGTATTTGTTTGCTGTTAAGTGGATATGAACAAAATGTTATACAAGAAAGTGTGAGAGGCAAGAAAATTATCTTTTATCATTTAAAATTTAAGCTTCAGTCATCTTTTAATGGACTCATTAGCTTTTACTAAAGATCATTTTTTTTAAATTCTAGGCCATTTTTTGAAGGCATTTAAACTCCGGTGATGAGCTATTGTCCTACTATATGCATTAGATCTCCCTTATAAATGGAATCTCCAGGCATTAGAAGTTAGAAGTAAGAAGTAAGTTAGATTAGAAGTACGAAGCTGATTCACAGAGGAATTTGAAGGAAGTACCACAAACGTGATGAAAGAAAAGAAGTTTCTGTTGGTGGAGAAAAAGTTGAGCCAGACTATTTAAGTTCCTACCACCTGGAAATCTGGTCCAGGGTCCTAAATCTGGGATGAATTTCAGGTATTCCCCCACAAAGCATAAAGAAATCCACAGCCTCAGATGAAAACCATACTCAGAACTCAGCCATTGTGAATGGTTTCAATTTGAAATGAAGGGAAACTATCTTTGCAGTTCAGTTTGTGGTTTCCTGCAAAACCAAGAAATCAAAGCAAAGCTCAAAGGACAGCAATCTCCAACAGTCAAAACCAAAACCAGTCCCCGAGATTTCCTTGCTAAACAGGAATTAGACAAGTTGGCTCAATGTCTAAAATCAAGTGTTATCACAAATTGTTACTGGTCTCTTGGCATTAACTGTATGTAGCAATCTCTGCTTCCCTCTCATGTTCTCTGAACTTGCCATAATGTACTAGGGAATCTTGCAGTCATGCTGAGGGAGCCAATTATATTCAAGCCATCGAGAGCCTCACTTCTCTCAGTGAAGGAAACAAAGCCAGCTAAAAATTTGCCGCGAATTATCAAAATTCATACGAAAAAAATACCCTAAATCGCTAATAATTAGATAAATGTAATTCTTGTTTGTCTTTCATACTTGAAGAAGACAAATAACATCATGATGTCGGGATGAAGTCTTGACTTGCATGTGAATTGGATTTAGGTGAAACAGTTGCACAAATTCATCTGGCTCACTCTTTCTTCCAGAGTCATTAAAGTCTATGGCAAAATTAAATTAAAGTGACAAAACAAAAGTCAATAGGATTGGCAATGGCCCAAGATGCGGTGGATGACCTTGGCATCTTCAATGTTTGACCAAGCTCTGAGTGTCCCAGAGTGCCTGTTTCAGTCACCTTCATTGTCCTCATCCACCCTCCCATCCAGGGGAAGTCTACACAAGCTTGGGGTAGACATCCCCTTAATTCACCAATGAGTTCAAAACCTGTCAGTTACCCTCCACCTGGTTTAGCCCATCTGCCAGATGGTTTTACCTGGGTGCAATCTACTGCCCAATCTACAACTTCTTGGAGCCACAGATGAGAGTTGGATAGAAAGTGGGCACAAAAGGTGAATAAGCAGCCCTGAAAAGGCAAGTCCTCGTGCCAAGGGTGCTAATCCTCCCTGTGTACACCATACACCACAAAAAGGTAAATTAAAGCAACTGTCCAGTACCACCTGTAATTTATCGGATTGGTTAAGATAACAGAAAAGGAAAATGACAAGTGCTAGAAAATAACATGGGAAAATAGGTGTTCTAGTGCACTGTTGGCAGAGCTACGAACTGGTCAAAAGAATAATTTGGAATTATGCCCAAAGGGCTATTAAATTATGTATTCCAGCACTAGGTTCACGCTCCAAGAAAATGAAAGGAAAAGGACCTACAAGTACATAAATATTTATAGCTGTTCTTTTTGGCAACGAATTAAAAACTTAGGGGTGCCTATCAATTAGGGATTGACTGACCAAGTTATGCTAAATGAGTGTGATGGTACACTATTATGCTATAAGAAATGATTAAATGGTCTCAGAAAAACCTGGGAAAATTCATATGAACCGATACAAAGTGAAGTGAGCAGAACAAGAAGAATAATTCATGTAGTAACAGCAATATTGTGACAATAATCAACTGTGTATGACTTAGCAACTAATCAGTACAATGATCCACAACACTTTCAAAAGTCTCATGATGAAAAATACTGTCCGCCTCCAGATAGAGAATTGATGAACTCAACATGCAGCTTCAATCATATTTTTTCCTCTTTCTTTACTTTTCTTGATTTTTTTACAACATAATTAATGTGAAAATATGTTTTGCATGACTCCATATGAATAATGGGTATCTTGTCTGCTCAATAGGTAGGAGAGAGTGTCGAGGAAAAGAATTTACAATCAATAATATCAAGGGGAAAAAAACATGAAGGAAGGGGGCCTAGCAGTACCAGATATTAAACTGTACTATAAAGCAGCAGTCATCAAAACAATATGGTACTGGCTAAGAGATAGAAGGGAGGATCACTGGAAGAGACTTGGGGTAAGTGACATCAGCAAGACAGTGTATGATAAACCCAAAGAGCCCAACTTTTGGGACAAAAATCCACTATTTGATAAAAACTACTGGGAAAATTGGAAAACAATATGGGAGAGATTGGGCCAAGATCAATCTCACACCCTACACCAAGATAAATTCAGAATGGGTAAATGACTTGACTATAAAGAAGGAAACTATAAGTAAATTAGGCGAACACAGAATAGTATACTTGTCAGATCTCTGGGAAAGGAAATATTTTAAAACCAAGCAAGAGTTAGAAAGTTTTTCTTTAAAAAAAAAAAAAAGAATTGCCCTGGGATGTGTCACATAACCAACAAGAAGGAAAACACTTTCTCCAATCCTCATGACCTCTCAGTCCTCTCCATAAAAATTATATCTGTTATTAAAAGAAAACATGATCTCTATGCAAGCAAAAGATATTGATCCGAAAGTCAGGTTATGTCTACCAGAAGAACACAAGGCAGAAGATCTGAACAGAATAATGCAAGAAATAATACAAGAAAACTACTTAGAAGAATTGCCACAGAGCATATTTCCAGTCTTCCCTCCAGTCCTTCCATAAACTAGGCTACACTCATTATGGGATCTGTACTGTAAATTATAATTGTGTATGCTTAATACTTATAATAATAATGTAACAATTCACAAGCAGGATTGGTATCAAAGATCTCATGGGGATAAATATTTTGAATGAACAGCTTGGCATCCTGGGAAATATAATTGCAAAACCCATACACACATCTACTCCAGGTTTAGAGAAGATGAAGGAGAAAGGAGAACTTAGACTCTATAAAAAGTTGAAGTGGCAAGGGAGCCAAAGAGAAGAGAGGCAGGGATATATGGCACTCTTGTGTCTGGGGAAATACTGAGTGAGCAGATGAGACAGAACTTTCTCTTTCCCTTAGCCAGCAGCATAACAATTTAATAGCTGTCTTACTAAGGTTCACAACAGAGATGTGCTTTCCCTTCCCAGACCTATGGGGAAAAGAAAGCCAGTGGGTCCTATCAGATAGTTATCATTTCTCTGATTGATTAAGCCAGCCTCTCTGTGTGGCTGAAGCTCTCTAGCAGTCAATCAATGAGTACCTACTATGTTCCAGGAACAATTTTTTAAAAATTATTACCAATTACCTGTAATAACAAACTTCCATACAAACGTTCCTAAGTTATGTGATTAAACTTTATCTCCCTTCCTCCCTTCCCTTCCTCCTCTTGGTGCAGGCAGGATTCCATCTGGGTTATATATGTATTATCACTCAAAATACATTTCCTTATTGTTAATTTTTATAAGTGAATAATCTTATAAAACCTAAACCCCAAGACATAAACCCAAATAAACAAGTGAAAAAGTGTATGCTTTCACCTGTATTCTGGAAGTGGATAGAATTCTTTGTCATAAGTCCCCCAGAACTGTCCTGTGCCAGGTACATTTAATAGGGAAAACAATACACAAACAAAAATATACAAAGCAAGCTATCTTCAGAATAAATAGTAAATATCTAAAAGAAAGGAGACACTGAACTTTTTTTTGAACCTTTACCTCTCTTCTGCCTTAGAATCAATATTGGTTCTAAGGCAGAAGAGAGGTAAGGGCTAGGCCAGTGATTCCCAAAGTGGGTGCTACCGCCCCCAGTGGGTGCTGCAGTAATCCAGGGGGAGTGGTGATGGCCACAGGTGCATTTATCTTTCCTATTAATTGCTATTAAAACTTTTTAAAAATTAATTTCCAGGGGGCAAAGTAATATTTTTTTCTGGAAAGGGGGCGGTAGGCCAAAAAAGTTTGGGAACCACTGGGCTAGGCAATGGGGGTTAAGTGACTTGCTTAGGGTCACACAGCTAGGAAGTATCTGAGATCATATTTGAACCTAGGACCTCCCATCTCTAGGCCTGGCTCTCAATCGACTAAGCTACACATCTGCCACTGAGACACTGAAATTAAGAGGAGTTGGGGAGGACGTCCTATAGAAGGTGAAATTTTAGTTGGGACTTAATTGAAACTAGGGAGATCAATAGTTAAAACTAAGGAGAGATGTCATTCTAACCATGGGAGACAAATTAAGAAGCCTTTTGGGAAATGAGAAAAACCTCTCCTCTTAGATTCCATTCATACCCATTTTTTTAAAAAAACCCTTACCTTACATGTTAGAAACAATATTGTGTATTGGTTCCAAGGCAGTGTCTGAGGTCAGATTTGAACCCATCTCCAGGCCTGGCTTTCAATTTACTGAGCCACCTCGCTGTCCCAGTTCCTACCCATTTTTGAGGTTTGTTTGTTTTTTGACTGACCTAATTTTACTTCTCATAAACAACTGTGGTCAGCCCAGACAAGTGTATTTCCTCACTTCGATTTGTTTGTGGTCTGTATGATGGATCTCCTACTTCTACCTCTCAGAAAGAAACTAAGCATCATTTCATTCTTAACTCATGGCTCAAGAGACAATTCCTGGCTCACTCTTAGAGAATCTTTCTTTCTGGGGGCATATTTTATGAGGTGTATTTCCTATATTTTGTGATGATGTTTTAAAAAAACTCAAAAGAGCAAAATTTAAATTGAAGAATGGGAAGGGGAGGTTGTTTCATTGTTTTTTGGGTTTTATTTTTTCATCTTCCCCTTCTGATCCCATTAGCCAATCATTCATTTGGTTGGTTGAGTATGTAGTAAATTCTGAGAGGAAGATAGCAAGCCCAGGTTCCTGATGCTTTCCCCAAAAGGACAGAGCCTGGGAAGAAACCGAGGAAGAAAACAAGGCTCAGATAGAAGTGTGTGTATTCTAGGTATGAAGTGAGGAGGGATAATCTGGGTCAAATTACAGAGGAAAATGATTTTGACTTTCAGTTTCTTTTTCCACCTTGACCTCTGGACCCTTGCCATTTATCACAACCTAATGGTATTATGATTCTCATGATAATAATTATATCATGGAAAAATGTATATATTTTAAGGCTTATAAAAACATTTTATATGAAATAAATTTCTCATTTGATTAGCCTAAGCACCTATATCTAATAACACCAAAGGGGAGGAAGAGTGACAAATCCTGAAAACTAAAACTCTTCCCATGATTCAGAATCTCCCTGATCTTATTAGCTGGTATCCTGGGAGTGGAAGAGAGGTCTATTTTCTCTTTAGGGCTATACTAGAGGCCTCTCTTCTATCTTCTTGCAACCCAATTGCCCTGCCTCTCTGATTCTGGTTACAAAAACCTATTTTGCCCATGAGATGGTTCAATCATCTCTTCAAAGCTTGATTAACAATTTCTTAGTTCTAGAACCCCCTTACAAAGAGAAGGATTGCCAAGAAAGTTCTATGTATAATCATGAGGCATATAAGGTTTATCTTTGCCATTTCACCACCATCACCATCACCATTTGTATCTCCATCTCTGTTTTTAGCAATTCTCTTCTGCCTTGTTTCCTCTCACTTCCTTCATATTGCCTATTGGCCACCCAAGCCCTTCCCTGAAAGAACCTCACCTGATCCTTTCATTCTAGATCTCTCCTTCTCATCAATCAATCAATAATAAAACATTTATTAAATGCCTACTATGTATCAGGCATTGTACTAAATGCTGGAAATACAAAAAAGAGGCCAGAGCAAGTCTCTGCCCTCAAGAACCACACAATCTAATGAATCTTCCATAAAAATTTGTGGGTTTTTTTTATTTTGTGATTTTTTTTTTACTCTGCCTTTGCTAATGTATCAATTTATATTAATAGATTAGTTATTACTACTATGATTTGTTTCTGAATACTAGTCAGATTTTAGAGATCTCCATATTTCTAACTGGTAACTTGCTCTTCAAAATATCTCTGTTATTATAGGATTGCTATAGGAACACTGGAGTAACATGCTAAAAACTAGATTACAAGCCCTGATTCATTAGGAATATTAAAAATTCTCTCTGGGAGATTTTACAAACCATAAAAAATGTAAAGTCATCAGCTTAATTTTCCTTCCTACCCAAAATGACTTCCAAGGTCAATCAAGGAGAGGCCATGTTTTAAAGTATGTCTTACATAAAAATTAAACGCAGCCAATTTGACTCAGGGAGAGATAAGCATTCTAAGGGCAATTTTCTCTGCAGAAGAGGCCAAGAAAAGTTCAAATTTATAGAGAGGAATGTTGTTCTTGCTCTCAAGCTAAACATAAAACACCTCTGCACATTAGGGGTGACTGGATGGTTTACAAAAAGCCATTGGTATTCAATCCAAAGTTTTCCTTAAATAAATTGGATCTATAATACAATGAAAATAGAGTTGGGATCTTTGTGGAACATGTTTGCACACAACAGATTGTGCTGCCTTAGCAAGTATCCACATCAACACAGTATCTGATTGCATACCCCCAGCTGCCAGTGCCTACCTTCCAAAAGAAAATTGACTTCTTGAGAGCAGAGATGTTCATTTTTGCTTTTTTATAGACTGGCACAGTACCTGATACATAGTAAATGCTATTAGTCCTTGTATTCTGTTTCGGTCATCTTTTCTCTTTTAATCTCTCCATGATGTGGACACTGTTCTCTTTAGAAAGAAAAGAAACAAGGAAGAAAACAAGCATTTGTTGTTTTTACTATGTGCCAGGCACTGGGCCAAGTATTTTTTAAATATTATCCCATTTGATCTTTATAACAATCGTGTGAGGTAACTCATCTTCATGTATGAGTTGAGGAAACTAGGGCAGACAGAGGTTAAGGAAAATGCCTAGAGTCACATAGCTATTAACTATTTGAGATTACATTTGAACAGGTCTTCCTGACTCCGGTACCCTATCCTCTGAACTACCTACTTTGATTCTCCCCTTTCCCAGAAGACCTCATTCTATACATCCCCTACTTAAATTCCCTTCTGTATAATTTTTTTTTATTTATAGATGAGTTTTATGCCTGTTTTAACCCCTTTATAACATTTTCTTTTCCTTTCTCTAGATTAACTCAGCAATGAACCTGACAATTTTAAAAATAATTTTCTGTAGAAATGCTGTGTCATTCTTCCAATGCTCAATTCTCTTATTTAAAAATATCTCTTTGATTCTGGATAAATTCTCAATTTCCTATTCTGTTTTTTCCTAGGAAATCTGTAATGATGTTACAAAAAGTTTCCTGCCTCCTTCTGATTTTCCTGCACTTCCAAATGCTTCCTGAGAAATTCAAGAACTGAAGATTCTTGTTCTTACTCAGTCTACCAATTCTAGGAATTATGTTTGATTCCAGATAAATTGTCTCCATGTTTAGCTCAGCTCAGCTCATCCAGTGTCTCAGTTTCCACACTCTATTTCTGTTCCTAATGCCTTTTTGTGTTAATTTTTTGGAATTTATACTCTGAAACTCATATTTTCCTTTCTGTTCCTTGTTTTTTTCCTTGCCTCCCCTTAGAGAATTACACTCCTTCTTCTAATTCATTTTTACCCAATTTGTCTTTTCACATTTCTAATTCTTTTAAGTCATTTCAAAATGTATCTGTAATTAATGTTTTTACAATTATGTAGCATCTTGACTACTTTTAATCTACAGATCTATAACTATTTAAGGATAAACAGGACTTTGCCCCAGTGCACTGACATATGGAGGAAGGCTCCCTTCTCCCTGTTTGACACATACCATCCCTGAAAACATTATTGTCCCTGGATGTGACTTGCCACCTTATCTTCTACCAGCATCCAACTACTGTAAAACCGACTACCCTGATCCTTTATCCTTAGGTATTCTCTCCCAGGGCTCATCTTCAACCTAAACTCCCATAGGGGCAATGATCTACTCTCTAGAGAATGATTCTACATCCAGAGTTAGGTTGTCCTCTATTTCAACACCACTTAGCCCATACTCGACTGAATTTACCTCAAAACAATCATTTCTAGTTAAAGTTTTATCCTCACACCAACTCTAAATGCATCAGTATGAATTACCTATTGTTTTTCACTTGGAGAATAGGAGGCTGGCTTCTCGTCACTGATGTTTTATCCACAGATATATTCTTCTCCTACTCCTACTTTCCCTGAGATAATCACTTAAATTAAAAGTCATCCAATTAGACATTTAATTTTCTATCTTACATTTAATGATAACAAATCATGATGAGCATCCTTTCTTTCTCCTTCCATTTATAGAAATGTTGAAACCTGAACACAGGTGTATAACTGGTCTTCCAATTTTATACACTGGGAATGTGAAAGAAGATATGATTCAAGAATGGTCAAGAGAGGGGGCAGCTGGGTAACTCAGTGAATTGAGAAAGAGCCAGGCCTAGAGATGGGAGATCCTGGGTTCAAATCTGACCTCAGACACTTCCTAGCTGTGTGACCCTGGGCAAGTCACTTAATCCCCATTGCCTAGCCCTTACCACTCTTCTGTCTTAGAACCAATACATCGTACTGATTCTAAGGTGGAAGGCAAGGGTTTAAAAAAATTTTTTTAAAGATTAGTCAAGAGAACATGAGGGCAATATGGTTCTACATACTTGTGTAAGTGACTTATTGAACAAATAACAGAGCTTCTTCAAAGAGAAATACATATGGTTCCAGAGACCTTTCAGGAGAGATGCACATGGAAGGAAAGAAGCTTCAGAAATGTAGTTTGCCTCCCTAAAAACAGCCAGAATAAACTCAAAGTATGAGAGATCAAGTCCTGTCAGTTGGTTTGGCCTGAGCTACCATTTAATGAGTTTATTCCCTCTTGTACATTTTCTTCTATATTCTATTACATAGAACTCCAGTTTCTGTTTGCCATTTTGCTTGAATAAATGGGCTCACTCACTATTTGTTATTTGTGACAGTCTTTTGTATAAACAGAATTTGGTGGAAAGGAACTAAGCTGGTGAGTAGAGATTAATGGTTATCTTTCCCCTTTGAGCACAACCATAGAAGCTGCTTTCCTTCTGAACCCTAAAACCTGAAGCCCCTTGATAAAAGACATTTAAGATGAGAAAATGGATAGATAGATAGATAGATAGATAGATAGATAGATAGATAGATAGAT
>NW_025394117.1:0-1070 GCF_016433145.1 Gracilinanus agilis
CTCCACCAGCAATGCATTAATGTCCCAATTTTGCCACATCCCCTCCAACATTCATTACTCTCCCCTTCTTTCATTTTAACCAATCTACTAGGTGTGAGGTGATACCTCAGAGTTGTTTTGATTGGCATTTCTCTAATTATTAGAGATTTGGAACACTTTCTCATGTGCTTATTAATACTTTTGATTTCTTTACCTGAAAATTGCCTATTCATGTCTCTTGCCCTTTTATCAATTGGGGAATGGCTTGATTTTTTATACAATTGCTTTAACTCCTTGTCTATTTGAGTAATTAGACCCCTGTCAGAGTTTTTCGTTATAAAGATTTTTTCCCAATTTGTTGTTTCCCTTCTGATTTTGACTACATTGTTTTTGTTTTTACAAAAACTTTTTAGTTTAATATAATCAAAACCATTTAATTTATATTTTATAATTTTCTCTAACTCTTGCTTGGTTTTGAAGTCTTTCCTTTCCCACAGATCCAACAAGTAAACTATTCTGTGTTCACTTAACTTGTTTATAGTTTCCCTCTTTATATTCAAGTCGTTCACCCATTCTGAATTTATCTTGGTGTAGGGTGTCAGATGTTTTATATTTGGGTTTATCATACACTGTCTTGCTGATGTCATTTACCCCAAGTCTATTCCATTGATCCTCCTCTCTGTCTCTTAGCCAGTACCATATTGTTTTGATGACTGCTGCTTTATAGTATAGTTTAATATCTGGTACTGCTAGGCCCCCGTCCTTCACATTTTTTTTTCATTATTTCCTTTGATATTCTCGATCTTCTGTTATTCCAAATGAAATTTGTTATAGTTTTTTTCTAATTCAGTAAAGAAGTTTTTTGCTAATTTGATAGGTATGGTGCTAAATAGGTAGATTAATTTGGGTAGGATGTTCATTTTTATTATGTTAGCTCGACCTACCCATGAGCAATCAATGGCTTTCCAATTGTTTAGATCCAGTTTTATTTGTTTGGAAAGTGTTTTGTAGTTGTTTTCATATAATTGCTGTGTTTGTTTTGGTAGGTATATTCCTAAGTATTTTATATTGTCTAGGGTGATTTTAAATGG
>NW_025394117.1:1168-3837 GCF_016433145.1 Gracilinanus agilis
TTCATATAATTGCTGTGTTTGTTTTGGTAGATAGATTCCTAAGTATTGTATATTGTCTAGGGTGATTTTAAATGGTGTTTCTCTTTCTACTTCTTGCTGCTCTAGTGTGTTGGAAATGTATAGAAATGCTGATGATTTATGTGCATTTATTTTGTATCCTGCAACTTTGCTAAAGTTGTTGATTATTTCTACAAGCTTCTTAGTTGATTCTCTAGGATTTTTTAAGTAGACCATCATATCATCTGCAAAGAGTGATAACTTAGTCTCCTCCTTGCCTATTTTGATACCTCCTAATTTATTTTTAATAGCACTCTGGGTTTAAATTACATATCCATTTTTACCTCATCTTGATATAGGGTGTGAAATATTGATCTTAACATAATTTTTGCCATACCATTTCCCAATTTTCTCATCATTTTTTTCATCTGATACTGAGTTATAATCCCCAAAGTTGGGATCTTTGGATTCATTGAACTCTAGATTGCTGAAGTCATATACCCATAGTCTATGCTATGGATCCATCATTTGTCTTTCAGCCAGTACCAGATTGTTTTGACAATTACAGTTTTATTGTACAGTTTAAGATCTGGTACTGGAAGGCCACCATCTCTCACATTCTTTTTTCATTATTTCCCTTGATATCCCTGAACTTTTGTTCTTCCAGATGAATTTTATAATTTTTTCTAGTTCTATAAAATAGATTTTTTGGCAGTTCTATTGACTTGACACTGAATAAATAAATAATATTACAAGGTATTGTCATTTTTATTAAATTATATCAGCCTACCCATGAAAAATTAATGTTTTTCTAATTGTTTACATCTAATTTTATTTGTGTCAATATTGTTTTGTAATTGTGTTTATATAATTGCTGCATTTGTCTTAGCAAATAGATTCCTAAGTATTTTACATTGTCTAGAGTGACTTTAAAGGGGGTTTCTCTTTCAAACTCTTGCTGCTAAGGTTTGTTGGAAATATATTGAAATGCTTATGATGTATGTGGGTTTATTTTGTATCCTGCAACTGTGCTAAAATTATAAATTATTTCAACGAATTTTTAGCTAATTTTCTAGGATGGTCCAAGTATAACATCATATCTTCTACAGAGCGTGAAAATGTATTTTCTTCATTTTTCTTCTCTAATTGCCCAAGCTAGAATTTTTATTGTAATATTAAATAACAATGGTTATAATGGACATCTTTGCTTCACTAGTGGTCTTATTGGGAAGGCTTCTAAATTATTCCCATAACCGCTGATGCTCACTGATGATTTTAAATAAATACTACTTATTTTAAAGAAATGCCCCTTTATTCATATGCTTTCTTGTGTTTACAAAAGGAATGGTGATGTATTTTGGTAAAGCCTTTTTTTGGATCTATTTAGATAATCATAAAATTTCTGTGAGTTTAATTATTGATATGGTAAATTATGCTGATTTTTTCCCTAACAGTAAACCAGCCTTGCATTCCTGGTATAATATCCCACCTGGTCAAAGTGAATAATCATTGGGATAAATTGCTGTACTCTCTTTACTAGCATTTATTTAAGATTTTTGCAACAATGTTCATTAAGAGAATTGGTCTGTAATTTTCTTTCTGTTGATTTTCATGGCTTTGGTATTAGCACCATATCTGTGTCATGAAAAAAAGAATTGGTAGGATTTCTTTGCTTATTTTGTCATAGTTTGTATCATATTGCATATTGTTATTTAAATATTTGATAGACTTCATTTGTGAATTCATTTGGCCCTGGGAATTTTTAATGAGGAATTCATGGAGAGCTTGCTCAATTTCTTTGTCTGATATGGGATTATTTAAGTATTCTGTCTCTTGTCCATGTAAATAATGATAGTTTTGTAAATATTCATCCATTTCACCTAGATTATCAGATTTATTGTCATGTAATTCAGCAAAATAGATCTTAATGGCTACTTTAATTTCCTCTTCATTTGAGTTGAAATCATTCTTTCCATTTTTGATAACTGTAATTTGCTTGTCTTATATTTTTTTAAAACAAATTAACCAATATTCTATTTCATTTGTGTTTTGTTATTTTTTTAATTTCTTAATCATTTATTAATATTCATTTTAACATGGTTACATTATTCATGCTCCTATTTTCCCACCCCCACTCCTGCACGTCCCCCACCCATGGCCGATGCACATTTCCACTGGTTTTATCATGTGTCCTTGTTCAAGACATATTTACAAATTGTTGTTAGTTGCATTGGTGTGGTATTTTCGAGTCCACATCCCCAATCACGTCCTCCCCAGCCCATGTGTTCAAGCATTTGTTTTTCATATATGATTCCTCTCCTGCAGTTCTTCCTCTGAATGTGGGTAGCATTCTTTACCATAAATCCCTCAGAACTGTCCCATGTCATTGCTTTCTGCTGGTACAGAAGTGCATTATAATCGATTTTACCATAGTATATCAGTCCCTGTGTACAATGTAATTCTTGCTCTGCTCCTTTCACTCTGTATCAGTTCCTGGAGATTTTTCTAGTTCACCTGGAACCCCTCTACTTTATTATTCCTTTTAGCACAATAGTATTCCATCACCAGCATATACCACAGTTTGTTCAGCCATTCCCCAATTGCAGGACATACCCTCCTTTTCCAGTTCTTTGCCACCACAAAAAGCACAGCTATAAATATTTTCGTACAAG
>NW_025394118.1:0-6393 GCF_016433145.1 Gracilinanus agilis
TATCAACTAAACTGTCCTTATAAGAGATGATAAAGAGATCTCCACATTTGGCGCCTGAACAGGTACCTTGGATTGCTGGATTCAGGTAAATATTTGCCCTCCCCCTCAGACAACTCCCAAATTACAACAGTTTAGTTTCTGCCCAAAGAAGGGCAAGAAATCAAGAGTTTTCAGAAGTCTCCCCTTAAGGGAAGAAACTAGAAGTAAAAGAATAGATTAACAGGATGGGACACAGTGAATCAAAGGAAAGAACTCTTTTTATTGATATAACTAAGCACATCCTCAGAAAATGGGGAGTAAAAGGTAGTAAAGAACAGCTCACTAAATTTCTTGATCTTATTCAAAATTGTAACCCAATTCACTTGGAATTCTGGCAAAAAGTTGGCAATAATTTGAAAAATTATTATACTGAGCACGGATCAGAACAAATGTCAGAAAAAATTTCATTGGCTGCTGAAAAAACAACTTTGTTATCTGGTCAGAATGAAGAGGATGAAATCTTTAAGGTTTCAATGTTAGAATCAGAGGAGGAGGAAAAAGCTCATAGTAAATCAAAACGGAGCTTTAAAATTTGAATGAAAAAGTCACTAGCTGTGGACCTTCCCCCACCTAAAAACCTCTCTTCAAAACAGGAAAGAGAGATAAAAGCAGAGGAGCCTCTCCCCCTTGAAGCTCCAGCTCCGCAGCCACAGCCCCCAAATATAGGGTTTAAAGGAGCCCTAAAAAATGCTCAAAAGGATGGAGACATGTCATTCTGTTTCCCAGTTATTTTTAGAGTAGATGAATTGGATGATGATGAAGAAGTAGCTCCTACATGGGAGCCTCTTCCCTACAAAGTGTTAAAAGAAATTAAGACAGCTTGTGCTTCATATGGTCCTGCTTCTCCATACACTTTAAATTTGGTGGAAACTTTGGGGACAATTTGGATGACCCCCTTTGATTGGATTCAGACCTCGAGATATTCCCTTGCTGCAGGGAACTACCTCTTTTGGAAATCAGAATTTGATGAATTGGCAAAACAGAAGGCAGCCATTAATAAGAAACAGGGCATCAGAGTTACTAAAGAAATGTTACTTGGAATAGATGAATGGGAATTACATGCTGATCAGATTAATTTACCTAAAGAAGCTCTAATTCAATGTACGAAGTGTGCCTTAGAGGCTTGGAAAAGGATCCCAGTAACTAAGAAACTGTCCACAGGTTTGGCCGAGATTAGACAAGGATCAGAGGAAAGATACTCAGATTTTGTAGAAAGGTTAAATCAGGAGGTAAAAAAATATACAACTGATGAATATGCAATCCGGATAATAGTCAAAAAGTTTGCCTATGACAATGCCAATAATGTGTGTCAGAGCATGCTTCAAAATGTTAAAGAATCTGGGACTATTAGTGACTATGTGAAAGCTTGTGAGTACTTTACTCCAGCATATATGCAGGGTATAGCCATCGCGGCAGCCCTGAAAGGAAAAACATATTCTGAAATAATTAAGGGCTCAAAGGCTGTAAAAAGCTCTTGTTCCAATGCCCCTAACTCTTTGTGTCCCAGATGTGAGAAAGGTTACCACTGGAAGAAAAATTGTAATTTTACAGATTACCTGATAAGAGATTTCAGGGAAGATGGAAAGGAGGCCAAACACTGGCCCCACCAATGACTAAATTTAATCCAAGAATTCATCCTAGCTTAGCCAGTTCCTTGCTAGAGTTAACCCATTTTCTGAATAATAAACTTTCTTTTTTCTCCAGATTTCTTTAGCAATGAAAGATATGATTTATTTATCTTTGATAGGATGTCTTATATTTGTTAGAGTATGCATGAAATGCCCGGGAAATATGTCCTTGATCAATCTGTGTGCCTATATGTTGGGTCTATGTGTCTCTGATCAATTTGAATCTTGTTTTATTGTTGTGTTTGTCTATGATCACAATGGAATTTTGAAGAAAGTAAATCTCTCTCTTTCTCATTCATTCTGGAGGAATGGGAAAGACAGACAGAGGAGTTTGAGAAATTCAGCAAAATAACATCTCCAATGGATTTCTGAGTGTTTTAAACTCTAAGAGAATTTAATTGATTAAAAAAATCATATTCTCTGCTCTCATTAAGGCGAGAATCAACAAGATAATTTGTCTACATTTCTGCTTTCATTTATTACTGGCCATAAGAAAGGGAACAAAGAAATCATAAGACAATAAAAGGAGACAGATTTGATCCCACCACTAAATTCTATCAACAGATTAAATACTGAGATATATATTTAATCAAATTTAACAAGGATTCTAAATGCAATCTAAGAAAATTTTATTCAGACAGAAAAAGCAGTGATTCTGAACTGTGTACTGAGGTTCAGAAGTGCAATTTAAAACTTTCTTAGCTAATCAGAATCATCAATTCTCCTAAATGCTTAACTGAGAGTGGTAAAAACTTTTTGGACTGCCACAAGTTTAATCTACCATTAATCACACAGATGTTAGTGAAAATCTTAACTTATAAATTATTAGAACAATACCATTGGCTTATATTTTGTAATTATACCCCTTTAAACAGAGAATGGTTCATGAGAAAATTTTAAGCCAAAATTGAATCATCCAAACTGCCTCAGTTTAGCAAGAAATCATTTTGGAAAGTCAAAAAACATAGTTCCTTTTTCTCGAAACTCACAGCCCTTTCTCTAATTCATTAGGATATGTTTGCTAAGAATTTGAATAGATACTGATGGTATAGTATAAATCTATTGACTACCAGTTAGAAAATGGAATTTCAGTTAATTTTAAATATGCACAAACTTTATATTGGAAAAGTTATCTATTAAGACTTGCAGTGTGTAAAATATGGATTAAAATAATCAATTTTGCCAAAAATGCTAATCAAACTGAATTTGAGGATTGCAAATGACAAGTGCAAATTATATAAGGATACTAGTTCATGATTTAAAAGAAATATTTAAACAGGTATGTAGATTTGTCCTAAGGTATGGAGAGGCCAGACTACAGGTTTTATTCTTTTTTAAGCAGAGGTCTGAAAGAATAACTGGTATATGTAGGAAACCTTGTTAAGAAGTTTTAATCAGGAACAATTTGAATATAGTGAAGTTTAAATTAATATTCATCTGGAAGTGATAAATCATCAAGGTTTTAAAATAATGAGGCAAATTTTATAAATGCAGTAACTAAAAATTTAAAGAGCACAGCCTCTTGAAAAACGGCTGCAGCCTTGGACATGTTTCAAAAATAATTTAACCCCTTCAACATATAGGAGGGAGAGTCTCTGACTATAAATATTTTCAGCAACAGTTTTTACTAACTCAAACTAAGTAAAGTGAAACAATTAGTAAGAAGCTAATGTTAATTTTGTAACTTTCTGAAATCTGGCTCAATTTAAGTAGTTATCTCTATTTCAAATAATATTAGAAAATGCAAAAATAATTATTGTGACAACTTAAATTTATGCTTTAAGTTACTAGATCCTAGTCAAATTATGTCTCCTATGTTCACTATTTCACTAGTATTTAAAGGTTAATTGAATAGATTGTATTCTCATAATATTTGTGATTTGTAGTAATGCATTCAAATCCAGAATATAAAATTATAACAAAATGCATAACCCTTATAATAATTTGATATCATTGTTAATATGTACTTGATTGTGATGGCATTAATATTATTATAATGTCTTTTACTTTGTAGTGATTTTGATGCAATTAAAACTAATTAACAAACTTGTCAATTTTATAACATATAATGAAGAATGCATTTAACTAGAAATATTAATCATCTCAGTAATCATAAGGGACCTGAAATAAGACTATTATTTGTAAAAGTAGGAATATTCCAAGGTACCTGGTTGCAAATTTTGAAGTTTTAAAATCAATAACCTTTGAAGAGTAATTTTGTATCAAGATCAAAACATATAAATCTTACAAGTACGATCATTTAGTCAGAGAATAAAAAAAACTGCTACAGAAAAAAGGAATTTTCCCTACTTTTAAAAACTTAGAACTTCTAAGAAACTTATTGACTCCTTCCTTACAATAAATTTAGAACTTAAAGGGGTAATTAGCAGTCTCATTGAATTTTGAGGTTATGTGGACAATTATTTTGCAAGCAACACATACAAATATTGGGTTTTAACGAAATTGTTATTGAATGTTATCAAAACATGTACTTTACTTTGTGAAAACTGAAAACATATGTTTAAATGTAAATTATGTGTAAGAGATATTTGTTAAAAATTTATCATGCCTATTTACAATAATATATGATTTGTATTATGAACTAAAATTTAAAGTAAACTGACTATCACAATAAGTTAAGGGAATAAACAGCCCCTGCCTTAACCCTCTCTACTCAAGATAACATTGATGAAAACTTAATTCCAAGCAAAGTTGTTCACACTTTTCTATATTACAGAAAAGAATTACTAGATAATTTATTCCCTGAGAAATTGTTGAAAAAGAAAATTTGTTTATCATATTTTGTAACATTATAATTTTTCATTGTACATGTAAATTTTGGAAAACTTTCAAATGCTATTGGTAACAATTACTATTTAAGGTAAAAGTCATTGGATTTGCAACTGATATTACTCATTTATGGATTATTGATTTGGATTCACCATTCAAAAGAAAGATATCATTGATAAATAATCCTTGACTCTTACCTCAAGTCAAACAATATTATACTCCCTTCCTTCCTTTTGCCATATTCAAAGCAAAGTAACATAATAATTGAAGCCCCAGAAATTTGAATATGTAAAGCAAGCCAATATGTTCCACTGTTTACTAAAGAAACTGTACCCATCCCAAGTGTTTCAATGAAAGTTAGTTTGAATCTCTTGTACATTAATTCATTTGTATAATTTCTGATCATCAATTGGAATAACTAATTACAAATACAAAGAAACAAACAATGCCCCAGAATTATAATATGGGGATCGATATTTTATCTTATTCATACAGAAAATGGATCTGATTTTTGGGTAAAAGACATTTTACTAAATATAAACAGTATATATAAGTTTGATTTTTAAAACATTTTTTACTTAAAAAAAATTGTATTTTTCCCTGAATTTTTTATTTTTTTTATTACTTTTCCTTTTAATTTTTTAATATATAGAATAATTGACTTTTTTCACTTTTTCTCATTTTTGTACTTAAGTTACATATTTTCAATATTAATCCTTTTTGATTTTACAGTAATATAAATTTAATATTAATGCATACCCACAAAGCCTTAATCTATGGAAACCTGCCATGAATTGGCAAATATTATAGGACTATAATTAATGATTCTGTCTGATTCCAGGAGAAGGGAACAAAAGAACCACAAGGTCAAGGAGACCACCCAGTCCAATGGGATCGGTGAGAAACTGCACAATGCCTAGCACCACAAGGTCAAAAAAGACCATACCAATCCAAGAAGGATTGACAAAACTTTCTCATGCCAATACTGAAGGACTTAAACTTAGTGATTGGGTTGGGGGTTGTAGCTTTTCTGACATATGTTAGAAGCTGGACTTCCTTGAGCTTCATCCCAGTTAAGTACCAAAGGTTGGCCATCATCCTGGCTCAAGTGCAGGCAAATCAGACCAGGGAAAGACACTTCCCTCTCACAAAAAATTTGGTCCTTTTCTTTCTCTTATAAGTGTGGTAACTTTCTATAGTCCTGGCTTCTAAATGGGTAATTGCACGATTGCTTAAATCACTTTACTTGGGCCTTGATTCAAGGACCTGCTATAAGTTTATTTTTCCCTACATTTTTGCACATAAAACTTTAATATTTTACATTTCATTCACAACTTATTTTTCTCTCTTTTATTTGGATTTTTTTTATTTTTTAAATTTCTTTTGACAATTGATTCACACAACCCAAAAACTCAGCTATGTATCCTTAACTGATCTGGATGTTTGTCTTAACCCTCTTCAGAGGAGAATGTATGTTTTATAATCTATAATGTAAAGTTTAAATTCTTTTGAGAGTAATTTCAGGATAAGAAATTTGCCACCTCCCCAGAATCCAGACGATGAACCTGTTTGAAAGAAGACACCATGAAGATGCCAGCAGAGACCTACACTGCATCAAGAAGATCCAAAATGAACTTTGGGGTGCAATTGCTTGAACTATGGGGAATTGAATGCATTTGTTTTGAATGTACACTCTTGTGCCAAAGGGGACTGCCCCCTAATTGGCTTTTTGTCAATGCACCTAGCAATCATTGGATCATTGTTTTTGTCCTCTTTTCTTTTCATCCCCAAATTTGTGTAACTTAAAAGTTTCCCTTGGCCCTCATAAGAGAAATTCACACAGCCCAACAGGTGGATGCCCTTCTCAATTTAAAAGAAAATTGAGACTATGTGGGAAGCCAAGAAGAGAATAGATAAAAATCTGAGACTCCTCTTT
>NW_025394119.1:0-3593 GCF_016433145.1 Gracilinanus agilis
ATCCACTGATCTCAGGTCTCAGGGAAAGAAAGGACCCCCTGCCAGGGATGCCAGGGTGTTTTCTACCCCCCCCCCCCGGGCCAACTGCCCTCTCCTGTGTCCGCACGGCCCTTTGGGAACATTCCAACATCCAATGGATCCACCTGTCAATCAACAGTGTGACCTCCTGGCTCCCATGGTTTCAATATAGCAATAACCACCATCTTTTTCTGAGCTATTGAGGTAATTGACCTCCTTGTCTTTAGTCTTTCCTCTGTATTCATCCTCACAACATTTTTTTTTATCCTTAAAACAAGGTGCTAATTATTATCCCCATTTTACATATGAAAAACTGAGACAAACTGAGGCTAAGTGACTTCTTTTGGATCACACAACTAATAAGTATCTGAGAAATGATTTGAATTTGATCTTCTTGTCTCCAAGTCCTGGGATTTCCACCATGTCAACTAACTGCCAGATAGTAATCTTTCTAATGCACAGGTTTGTTTGCTCTCCCTTGTTTAAAAACTTTTATTGTCGGGCAGCTGGGTAGCTCAGTGGAGTGAGAGTCAGGCCTAGAGACAGGAGGTCCTAGGTTCAAACCTGGCCTCAGCCACTTCCCAGCTGTGTGACCCTGGGCAAGTCACTTGACCCCCATTGCCCACCCTTACCAATCTTCCACCTATGAGACAATACACCGAAGTACAAGGGTTAAAAAAAAAATCTAAAAAAAAAAAAACTTTTATTGTCTCCCAACTGTCTGTCACACAAAATACAAATTCTTTAGTGAAGCATTCAAGGCCCTCCATGATCTAAATTCAATCTCCCTTTCCAGATTGATTTTTATAGTATTCCTCTTAATGAATTACTCTATACTCTTACTAAATTGGATTTCTAATTATTTTCTGGTCTCCTCCTACTGTCTCTTACCTCCATACTTTTTTGCATGTCTTTTATCATGCTTAGAAGACACCATTTTCGTCTCTCTCCATCAAAAAAGCTAGGGTAGCTAGGTGGTACGGTGGAGAAAGCACTGGGTCTTGAGCCAAGAAATCATTGTTGTTGTCTAGTTGTTTCAGTCATGTCTGATTTTTTGTAACCTCATTGGGGTTTTCTTGGCAAAAATACTGGAGTTATTTGCCAGTTTGCTATTTCCTTCAGAAGCTCATTTTATAGCTGGGGAAACTGAACACAACAGAATTAAATGGCTTGCACAGGGTCACCTAGTTAAGAAATATCTAGGTCAGATTTGAATTCATGAAGATATCTTTCTGACTCTGTATCTGGCACTCTATCTATTGTCCCACTTCCCTCTCTGGGAGTCAGGAAGACTAATTCAAATATGATCTCAGACACTTTCTAGCTGTATAACCCTAAGAAAATCACTTGACCTCTATTTGCCTCAGTTTACTCAACTGTAAAGTGAGGATAATAATAGTACCTATCTTTCAAGGTGATTGGGGAGAAAAAATGAAAACGGTATTTGTAAAGCACTTGGCAAAAGCAAATAATAGGTACCATATAAATGTTTTGCTATTGTTATTTTTAAAATTACTTTTCTTCTTATTCAAGTTGTAACTGAGATACTACATCCTTCAAGAAGACTTTCCTGAAATTCTCAGACCATTCCGACCTTTACTGTTTATTTAATCATTTTCTAATTTGTTTTATAGTTATATATTTAACTATTGATCAGTTTCCCAGCCCTGTTTAATAATAAACATCAGGTACTGACAGTCACATAACCAGGGATTATGCATTTCACTCTTCTCAACAGCAAATGAGATCTGAAAGCTTCAGTGTCTACTGCATCAAAGAGAAAGCCCAAATTTTTCTATTTGGTAATTAAGGCTCTTCATGGTCTGGCNATCCACTGATCTCAGGTCTCAGGGAAAGAAAGGACCCCCTGCCAGGGATGCCAGGGTGTTTTCTACCCCCCCCCCCCGGGCCAACTGCCCTCTCCTGTGTCCGCACGGCCCTTTGGGAACATTCCAACATCCAATGGATCCACCTGTCAATCAACAGTGTGACCTCCTGGCTCCCATGGTTTCAATATAGCAATAACCACCATCTTTTTCTGAGCTATTGAGGTAATTGACCTCCTTGTCTTTAGTCTTTCCTCTGTATTCATCCTCACAACATTTTTTTTTATCCTTAAAACAAGGTGCTAATTATTATCCCCATTTTACATATGAAAAACTGAGACAAACTGAGGCTAAGTGACTTCTTTTGGATCACACAACTAATAAGTATCTGAGAAATGATTTGAATTTGATCTTCTTGTCTCCAAGTCCTGGGATTTCCACCATGTCAACTAACTGCCAGATAGTAATCTTTCTAATGCACAGGTTTGTTTGCTCTCCCTTGTTTAAAAACTTTTATTGTCGGGCAGCTGGGTAGCTCAGTGGAGTGAGAGTCAGGCCTAGAGACAGGAGGTCCTAGGTTCAAACCTGGCCTCAGCCACTTCCCAGCTGTGTGACCCTGGGCAAGTCACTTGACCCCCATTGCCCACCCTTACCAATCTTCCACCTATGAGACAATACACCGAAGTACAAGGGTTAAAAAAAAAATCTAAAAAAAAAAAAACTTTTATTGTCTCCCAACTGTCTGTCACACAAAATACAAATTCTTTAGTGAAGCATTCAAGGCCCTCCATGATCTAAATTCAATCTCCCTTTCCAGATTGATTTTTATAGTATTCCTCTTAATGAATTACTCTATACTCTTACTAAATTGGATTTCTAATTATTTTCTGGTCTCCTCCTACTGTCTCTTACCTCCATACTTTTTTGCATGTCTTTTATCATGCTTAGAAGACACCATTTTCGTCTCTCTCCATCAAAAAAGCTAGGGTAGCTAGGTGGTACGGTGGAGAAAGCACTGGGTCTTGAGCCAAGAAATCATTGTTGTTGTCTAGTTGTTTCAGTCATGTCTGATTTTTTGTAACCTCATTGGGGTTTTCTTGGCAAAAATACTGGAGTTATTTGCCAGTTTGCTATTTCCTTCAGAAGCTCATTTTATAGCTGGGGAAACTGAACACAACAGAATTAAATGGCTTGCACAGGGTCACCTAGTTAAGAAATATCTAGGTCAGATTTGAATTCATGAAGATATCTTTCTGACTCTGTATCTGGCACTCTATCTATTGTCCCACTTCCCTCTCTGGGAGTCAGGAAGACTAATTCAAATATGATCTCAGACACTTTCTAGCTGTATAACCCTAAGAAAATCACTTGACCTCTATTTGCCTCAGTTTACTCAACTGTAAAGTGAGGATAATAATAGTACCTATCTTTCAAGGTGATTGGGGAGAAAAAATGAAAACGGTATTTGTAAAGCACTTGGCAAAAGCAAATAATAGGTACCATATAAATGTTTTGCTATTGTTATTTTTAAAATTACTTTTCTTCTTATTCAAGTTGTAACTGAGATACTACATCCTTCAAGAAGACTTTCCTGAAATTCTCAGACCATTCCGACCTTTACTGTTTATTTAATCATTTTCTAATTTGTTTTATAGTTATATATTTAACTATTGATCAGTTTCCCAGCCCTGTTTAATAATAAACATCAGGTACTGACAGTCACATAACCAGGGATTATGCATTTCACTC
>NW_025394120.1:0-8874 GCF_016433145.1 Gracilinanus agilis
GATAACTCTAGTCCAATTATCAATAATATGGAATTAGGTCTTGATCAATGTTACATGTAAAACCAAGTGGAATTCTATGTCGGCTAAGGTTTGGGAGAGAGGGAAAGAACATGAAACATTTAACTACGGGAAAATATTCAAAATAAAAATTTTTTAAAAGATTAAGTTTAGGTGTTGGCACATATACAAAGGTTTTCCTGAGATCTCTAATTTTTAGTGTTCTTTCTCTCCTCAATTTCTCTCATATTTACTCATCTAGAAGACAGTATAGTACACTGCAGTATCCGAAGATAAGGGTTCAAATCCTGGCTTTGTCCATAAGTGAAATGGGTCGATTTAGTAGGTGGTACTTTCCTGTCATTAGAAGTGCCTCAAGCAAACACAAAAGCATTTAATTTTATTTCAGAAAAAGGAAAGGCATCACCCATTATTCATCTTATTTGCCTCTTCATTCTTTTGTTATAAGATGGGATAGCTCTGAGGCTATCGCCATCTGAGGCTAATCAACTATACTTCTTCAATCATTCCTTTCTGCCATAGTTCCTTCCACAATTCTTGCTACCTGAATCTTTCCACTATCAAAGTGTCTTATTTCAAAATCCATCTCTAAAAACTGTGTGCTTTGCTGGCAGAAAAGCTTTGATTTTCCTTTTTCTTTCATCATTCTTTAATTATGCTAAGGTTTAAGGTTATTTTATTTTATTCACTTTGCTAATACAAGGAAAATAGTCTTAATTAAAGCTGGCCTCCACTCCAAATTATCCACCCACACTGGGCAGAATAAATTAAATAAATTAAATGTATTATATGTTGTTCCAAGTCTTCAACTATGCAGACATAACAGAAGAATAAAAGGGTCACCTATAAAGTCAGTTTCTGTATCTACTTGTCCATTTAATCTTTAATCTAACTATCAAAATGGTTTTAAAAATCATTTTTATATCCTAGGAAAAATTACACGTTTCTCAAATGCCTCTTATTTTCTATGTGTTCTTCTAATTACTTTGAAAATGTTAGCCTTGCATCCAAATGAAGTCCCAAGAAGGTGCTTTTGGTAAGACACCAAGGGTCACAGCTATTAAAAAAAAAAAAAAAAAAACTTCCTTCACTGAACAGCAGAACAATGTCTTTGCTGTCTCAGTTTGGAATCATTCATTGCTCTGTTTTTCTGCCAAAGTTTCTCCAGCATTCTTGAATACCAAACTAATGCTGTTTTAGAACATGTTACCCTCCCCTCCTCCAAAATATAAAGAAATAATTGATTTTTTAAGCCACTTAAATCAAAAATTTTAATAAGAGTATCAAAGAATTCTCACCTAAATAACTCAGGTACCACAAAGAAGTAAAATACAATTTTATTAACTATTTATAGAAAGAACTTGAGAGAAAAAGCATAGGAAAAGTTCACTCAAATTTAATAATAGGGAACATGAAAGGTATTTTGGCATAGCAGACTCAGGGGAAGGCAAAGAGGACCAACCAGATTTGTAGTCTTAACTCTGGTGCATGGTAACAATGTGACCTTGGGCAAATCCTTTAACTTCCTTGTGTGCCAGGTAATTCTCTAAGACTATAAATTGCAGAGCAGGTACATTATGATCTGTACTGGTAAAGTGATCATTTGGATCAAAGATTTAGTGTAAAGAGGATCTCATAGGCCATCTAGTCTATCCATCTCACTTTACAGATGATGAAACTGGGACCCACAGAAGGTAAGGGACTTGCCCAAGGTAACACAGGTAATTATATCAGGATATATAACAAGTAAAAAATATCAGGAAATTATTTTAATCAAAGTCCTTTGATTTCAGAGCCAGAGGTTGTTCCCCTGTACCATAGAACTAGTTCAAAAATAATTAAGGAAACATAAATCTTTATTCCATTCAGCAAACATTTATTCACCATTTTTTGGATGCATAGATCTATGTAAGCTCTGGGAAATAGTATAAATTTAGATAAGACCACAGATCTATCCACAGGGAATTTCTTATCCAATAGGAAACCTTGAAAGCTATGGTGCACGATAATACAAATGAACTGTGTAACTAAGAGCTACTGTAGGTCTGAAGGAAAAGTTAAGAATAAGGAGACTACAAAAGACTTCATGATATTTCCCAGAAAAGGAAGTAGCATTTGTATTAAGTTAAAGAAGAGGTAAGAGAACCAACATTAAAGGAAAAGGAAGTATAATTCAGATTTTGTTCTTCATGACTTGTCACCACTTTTATGTAGGCCCCTACCCACCTTTAATTTTGTTTGGCTTGTGACTTCATGCTCCATTTTCTACCATATCTTGAATTCTACTTGTACCACAGGTGCTGGGCCAACTACCACTTCCAGAACCAGTTTCTCCAGCATGGTTGCTGCTCCTTCTTGGGGGCACTTAGTTTCCTAGGTGTATTGACACCATAGTATTAGAACTAGAACAAGATGGGAAACTCCCTCCTCCACCTTCTTTTTGGAAGTGTCACTAAAAATAAAACCTGGAACCTGGGGAATTCTGGGTAGGTTGTCTACCCATAGGCAGATACTTGATCTACCAAGTTTCTATGATAAATGTTCTCAGGGTAAAGTATATCCACATAGAATTGGATTGTGGTTTTCAATATCATATTTCCACAATTATTTAGTTGTGTTTAGTCATTTGCAACTTTTCATGACTCCATTTGAAGTTTTCTTGCCAAAGATACCAGAGTGGTCTATTTTTTCTTCTCCAGCTTATTTTACAGATAAGGAAACTAAGGTAAATGGCGACTTGTCCAGGATCACAGAGTTAGTAAGAATCTGAGACCAGATTTTAACTGGGGTCTTCCTGACTCCAGGCCCTGTATTTTCTCCACTGTGTCACCTATTTCCTACTACTTCTCACCTTTAACTTCCATCACACCCTAAGCTAACCACTAAAATACTGTACTCCTTTTTCCTTTAATCTTGGCTCCCTTACCTCTTCTTTATGGGGAACCTTCTAATACTATGGTGTCAATACACTTAGGAACTAATGAGTAACACCAGTCAAATTAACATCTTTCTTCCCTTCTTTGACTCTAGCTCTATTCCTTCAGTGGGGAAACCATTTTTCCTTTTGGCAGTCAAACCTTCATTTCCTTCTTTTTCGGTCTTGTCTCAAAGCAGAAGGACTGTAGGGAAGAATAGCCTATTTTGTTTCCTTACTATTGGGTGAGTTATTCTCTGATTGCTTACTTTCAATTTCTGCTATTTTACTGTAGTTATAAAACTCCAAGGCCATCAGCTGGAGTTGTTTGCTTACAGAATATACAAACTAAAGAGGGGAAACAAAAATTCTGGAAGATAAAAGAGACATTTTCCTTCAGCAGAAGATGGGATTACAAAAAGGAGCTAATCAAAGAGTATAAAAGATGATGCCATTAATTACTGACACATTAAAGATAATTCAAATTCTATACCAATTTCCTTTGCAATCCAGGTAAGGGAAAAAGTGGAAATGAGCTGAGGAAAGCTAAGCTATTGATAAAACTATCATTTTAACCTTAAAATCATCTTAAAGTAGGCAGTGTGCTGCATTGCTGTTGAAAACATAGTGAAGAGTAAGGTAGAGCAATCTGTGATTGTATAGGCCTTACTTCACCTGCCTGCCAATGCTTGAGGCTAAAAGAAACTTGAACCCACTCAAATATTCCCCACCCTTAGCTATACCTATAGGTAGCTAAAGGTTAGAGAAATGAAGAGACAAACAAAACAGATGGCAAAGAAGAGACTGCCAAACAGGAAACAAATGGAAAGAAATAGACAAAAGTAAAAAAAAAAGGGGGGGGGGGTTAGCAAAAGGAAGGGGAAAAAAGAGATAGTTTTGATTGTCCACTGAACTGAAAATGAGATTACTCAAAAGGGAAGAGACAAAAGAAAGGTAGTAAGAAAGGGAGAGTTTAGTGAATTCTGAGGTATATAACTAAGTACTAGTTAACTCCCTCTGGCAGTTTCCTGAACTCTACAAAATGCTACCCTGGGTCAGTGATAGTTAACCTTTTAGAGGCCATATGCCATGTCCCGCCTCCCCCACCAAGTGCTGGGTACTCCCCACCCACTACCCCACAGAGGGAAGGGAGAAAGTACTCCCATTGGGTTGCTGGCCAGAGGGGTGGGTGATGTGAAAAAATGTCATCAGGCACAGCAGAGGAGGAGGAAAGCAACTCAGCCCAATCCTCTGCCTTTCTAATTGGGGGTAAGGGGGTTAATAGGTTCACCACCACTGCCCTAGGCCATGAAAATTCACTATATAATCCGGTGAAGTAAAACTTTCAACATCTTTCAAACTTGGAGGTTTCTGGAAATGGGTTTCTCAGAATGTTATGAGGATGAGAGGTAGCCAGCCTTGCTCTGGAATCTAATGTGCTAATGTGCATTGGGTTAGGAAGGGAAGTTCAGAGACATGATGGACACCAATTGGACCTTTTTAGAAATGTTGTCAAGGAGATTTTTGTTCAGGTACACATAAGATGGTCTCTGGGGACCCTGCCAACTTTGAGATTCTGTGATTCTGTTTCCCATTTTACAGATAAGGAAAGTAAGCTCAAAAAGATTAAGTGGTTTGCCCATGATTACTCAGCTCCCAGATGTCTGAGGCAGAAACTATGATTCTTGAGTCTAAGATTTTCCATTACTCCAGGCTAATCTGATTCCAAAGATTTTAAGCTAAAAATGGAATGAAGGAAAATGCCCCCAGAAAAATTATATACAGTGTAATTCAAAATATAATATAGAAAGCAGAACAGTGAAGGAGATATCCAGTGGTTCATAAGAGAAGGTAACTGCAAAAAGATTCTAGGTAAAATTGTCAGTGCTACCACAAACCAGAAACAAAACCCCAAAACCAAAACCATAACCCAATACCAAAAATTTAAGAACTAAAGAGTGTTTACTGATTCCCCCAACAAGGGAGCCTCACCAACATGGGCTGAGACTCCTGGAAGGAACAAAAGGACAAAGTGTATATAGATTTCAATTTAGGCAGGGTGTAGGGGTACCTTAGGATTGAATGTGGCCTGTTGCTAGGAAGCTAGTAACAGGAAAGCTCTTCTAACTAACTAACTAAGGCTTCTAACCCCACCCTAACAATTAGCTGTCCTTGCTCTTTCAAGAAGGAGGGTTGGGGCAGCTAAGTGGCTCAGCGGATAGAGAGCAAGATCTAGAGATCCTAGGTTGAAATCTGGCCTCAAACACTTCCTATCTTTGTGGCCCCAGGCAAGACACTTAACCCTAATGGTCAGCCCTTACCACTCTTCCACCTAGGAACCCAATTCACAGTATTGATTCTAAGACAGAAGGTAAGGTTTAAAGGGGAAAAAAAGAAGAAAGATTACAAACACTGGGGAGTGGGGGGTTTGCAATAAAAGCAGAGTCAGAGGCTGAGACAGGAACTACAGACAAAATGGAACTGCTTGAGCTTTATCTGCTACCATAAGATCCAGGAACAATATTGTATTGATCTAGGTACAGGTCACTTCCTTAAAACAAAATCAATTTAAAAAAGGAAAAAAATTACACAATTAAAAATTATACACATAGTAATTATACAAAACAATCAGTAGAATATAAACTATTTAAAGAAAAAAATTCCTTTTTTGTCTAATACTTGAATAGTTCCTTAAATTGAAAATTACATATGTGGTCATTTCAACATATTTTGAGAGAGGGGAGAAAATGGTAGGGTGACAAGGGAGGTTTGAGCTTTCTGCTGCTAAAGAAGAGGCTAACAAATGCCCTTAAGGAGAAATTTAAACCCAAGAAAAATAAGGAGATCCTAAGAGAACAACTAGCTGATCTGTTCAAATTAACTGGTACAAAACTACATTAGTAGTACAAGTTAATGACACAAACTATATACCAAGGCAGTAATCACCATGCAGATGTGATTACTAAAGAATAGGTAACCTTTAAGGAATCTCAGGGAAGGGAAATAGTACCATAGGGCTAGAAAAACACAGATGTAATACTGATTTTCAAGAAGCAGAAGGTAAAATCTTCATAAGGAACTGGACTTGACATCAATTCTAGGCAAAATTCCAAAAAGGAATTAAAATGTGAACATTTTAACATGGGAATTAATGATTATTAATAGACTCTAGTAGTAAACGGCATTAAAAACATGTTAATCAAAAATAACCTTATTTCTTTGATTATAAGGTTACGAGAATGGATGAACAAGGGAATGTCAGTTACAAAATGCAAAGGAGTATCAAAAAAACTCTCACTATATTTGTTATAAGATGAATTGATATGGACCAGATAAAATTAAAATGAATAACTAGATCCCAAAGAGAAGGGTTTAATGAATGAAAACAAAGGGAACCTAAAGGGAGACCTCTACTGGAACCCTTCAGAAATCAATCTGGTCTAGACTTGTTTTACCAAACATTTTTATCAATGATTTGAATAAAAACATAAAAGACATCCTCATCAAATTTGGTCTCAGTATTTGGAACGAGATATAGAGAAGGAAAGTGATTTGCCCAACATCCATGTTGCAAGTTAGTATCAGGACTCGGATTATAATGCAGATAGATTTTCTTGCTCCCAGAAGACTCATGTAAGGGATGTTGTGAGGAAGATTAGGTAGTAATTAATTAAGAATTAAGGTTCATCTAGTAGGAAGGGCTGGAGCTAGAGAATTCCAAGATGGAATGAAGGAGCAGGAAGGAGTGGCTTGTACCCTGAGAGAGACTCCATTAGTGGCAGGCACAAACTGTTGTTAGCCCTGGGAGATCTCAGAGTAAAGGACACCCTGCTTCCTGATTTCCCTGGGATCCTGAGTGGTGGTGGCTTTCCAGCAAGAAGACAAGACCTACAGAGCAGCACCAAGAAAAGAGGAGAAGTATGGGATCTGGTGGACAGCATCTCAAGCACACTCTTTCTTCCTGGATATCTTGGCCCACCTAAGCTTTTGGCATCCTGATCATCTGTGGATTACTGTGAGATCCCCAAAGCCACCCTCAGACCCATTTGCTGTGCTGGTCAAATCTGGCTGGTACACAGTGACTCCTGCACTGCTCCTTTAGCCCTGTCTGCTTAGATCACTAAGATTAGAATAGAGAAGTCCTCCCCTTGCCCTGTGGTTTTGCCCTTTAGGTTTTAAGTATAGAAATCCCTTTCCCACCTTTATTTTAGTTAAATATAATTAAAACCATTAAAACTTTTACCTTGCCTGTTGGTTTCAAAGTCTCTGGCCTAGGGAAAGCCGGGTGACAGTTGAGACCAACTGCCATTCCTGTGTTAACCCAGTGAACTCTGGTCTATCCTGGTCCAGTCTCTCCTACAACCCAGTGTGTGTACCCAGAACTACTTAGATTTATTGTAACATCCCTAGTGCCCTCCATTATCTATTTTTCACATGGATTAGGTATTAAACCATATAACCAACTCTATAATTTTGTGGAAAATAACAGTATTTTTTTAAAGATTTTAATGCATGGCACATAAAAGGCAAAAAGACTTTTAATTCAGTCATGTTTTTTAAACAAAGCCAGACAGGGATTTAACACCTTACGGTCTGTCTGGATCTCCAAAGCACTGTCCCTCGTCACTAAGCTCCGAATCTTCAATACCAACGTAAAAGCCGTCCTCCTATATGGATCAGAAAGCTGGAGAGTGACGAGCACTAACACCAATAAACTCCAAGTCTTTGTTAACAGATGTCTACGCTACATCTTGAACATCAGATGGCCTGAAAAGATCTCCAATGCTAGTCTCTGGGAAAGAACAATCCAGTATCCCATTAGTCAGGACACAAAGAAACGTAAGTGGAGATGGATAGGACATACGCTACGAAAACTGGAAGACAACGTAGTCAGACAAGCCTTGTGCTGGAACCCTTCAGGGAGGAGGAAAGTCGGAAGACCAAAACAGACCTGGCGAAGATCTGCCGAAAATGAAACAAAAACAGTCGGAATGACATGGGCCCAGCTGGGGGAAGTTGCCCAGAACAGAGTCTGCTGGCGTGAGATGGTTGCGGCCCTATGCTCCTAGGGAGTCAACAGTAATAATAATAATAATAATGTTTTTTAAAAAACCAGTTTTGAAGATCATCATAAATTCTACTCAGAAGTCTTATTAAAATGCTGGAATTTCTTCAAAAACATGACTTTAGCCAGGGTGCTTAAAAGTAAAACATTGAAACGATGGTCCATAAACAGTCACATTTGACATTTATGATAGTGGTAACACAGACCTAATGAAACCTAATAACATAAGGTCTCTGATTAAAGTACATATATGATGATGGAGTATAGTATCAAATTATAATTTTCTGTAGAAATTTCTCAATAATATTAATAAAAAACAAAAAAATCTTAAAAAGAATCACTAACAAATAAAAAATTTAACATGCTGATCAAAGTCTTTTCCTCTTTTTTTTATAATAACAATGCCAGTTATTAAATGAGCAGCATATTCATTTCTTGGTCTAGATGAGGTAGGGGGATTTTGGTCTACAGAAAACACATATAACCATGAAATATGAAACCATACCAACCCAGAAACATATAATTACATCATCAAATGCCCATGATTTCCATATAGATTCAAAAAGTCTCATGGTCACAGGAATTTCCCATTATTCCTTGCTGCCATCATTGCAATCAACTTTACCTTCGGATTTCTCTACTAACATTGCTGCTTATCTAGGTAGGATATAAGGTTATAAAATTGATATAAATAAGCAAAAATGAGAGGAAGAGATTTAACATTGCCATAAAGACCACCTGGCAAAGGAAGGAAACAGATGAAGAATTCTAAAAGCATCTACTAAAACTGAAATAGAGATATGATATCATAACTTTAAACATACATATATCTGCTGGTGCTCTTTCTCTGCCAAAAGCTGAGCAGATGATTTTTTTT
>NW_025394121.1:0-664 GCF_016433145.1 Gracilinanus agilis
TCATGTGTCCTTGATCAAGACCAATTTCCAAATTGTTGGTAGTTGCATTGGTGTGGTAGTTTCAAGTCCACACCCTCAATCATGTCAACCCTGACCCATGCGTTCAAGCAGTTGTTTTTCTTATATGTTTCCTCTCCTGCAGTCCTTCCTCTGAATGTGGGTAGCATCTTTACCATAAATCCCTCTAAATTGTCCTGGGTCATTGTATTGCTGCTGGTACAGAGGTCCATTACATTCAATTTTACCACAGTATATCAGTCTCTGTGTACAGAGTTCTTCTGGCTCTGCTCCTTTCGCTCTGCATCAGTTCCTGGAGGTCTCTCCAGTTCGCCTGGAACTTCTCCAGTTTATTATTCCTTTTAGCACAATAGTATTCCATCACCCGCATATACCACAGTTTGGTCAGCTATTCCCCAATTGAAGGACATACCCTCCTTTTCCAATTTGTTGCCACCACAAAAAGCACAGCTATAAATATTTTCGTACAAGGCTGTTTATCTATGATCTCTTTGGGGTACAAACCCAGCAATGGTGTGGCTGGATCAAAGGGCAGGCATTCTTTTATAGCCCTTTCAGCATGATTCCAAATTGCCAGCCAGAAAGGTTGGATCAGTTCGCAGCTCCACCAACAATGCATTAATGTCCCAATTTTGCCACATCCCCT
>NW_025394121.1:756-1786 GCF_016433145.1 Gracilinanus agilis
TTGGTGTAGGGTGTGAGATGTTGATCTAGACCTAATCTCTCCCATATTGTTTTCCAAATTTCCCAGCAGTTTTTGTCAAATAGTGGATTCATGTCCCAAAAGTTGGGCTCTTTGGGTTTATCATACACTGTCTTGCGGATGCCATTTATCCCAAGTCTATTCCATTGATCCTCCTCTCTATCTCTTAGCCATTACCATATTGTTTTGATGACTGCTGCTTTATAGTATAGTTTAATATCTGGTACTGCTAGGCCCCCTTCCTTCACATTTTTTTTTCATTATTTCCCTTGATATTCTTGATCTTTTGTTATTCCAAATGAAATTTGTTATAGTTTTTTCTAATTCAGTAAAGAAGTTTTTTGGTAGCTTGGTAGGTATGGCGCTAAATAGGTAAATTAATTTGGGTAGAATTGTCATTTTTATTATGTTAGCTCATCCTACCCATGAGCAATCAATGGCTTTCCAATTGTTTAGATCCAGTTTTATTTGTTTGGAAAGTGTTTTGTAGTTGTTTTCATATAATTGCTGTGTTTGTTTTGGTAGGTAGATTCCTAAGTATTTTATATTGTCTAGGGTGATTTTAAATGGTGTTTCTCTTTCTACTTCTTGCTGCTCTAGTGTGTTGGAAATGTATAGAAATGCTGATGATTTATGTGCATTTATTTTGTATCCTGCAACTTTGCTAAAGTTGTTGATTATTTCTACAAGTTTCTTAGTTGATTCTCTAGGATTTTTTAAGTAGACCATTATATCATCTGCAAGAGTGATAGCTTAGTCTCCTCCTTGCCCACTTTGATACCTTCAATTTCTTTTTCTTCTCTAATTGCAACTGCTAGTGTTTCTAGTACAATGTTAAATAATAGAGGTGATAATAGGTATCCTTGTTTCACTCCTGATCTTATTGGGAAGGCTTCTAATTTATCCCCATTGCATATGATGTTTGTTGATGGTTTTAGGTATATACTGTTTATTATTTTTAGGAAAGGTCCTTCTATTCCTATACTTTTCAGTGTTTTCAATAGGAATGGAT
>NW_025394122.1:0-1322 GCF_016433145.1 Gracilinanus agilis
GCTTATGGGGATGTTATTGGGGATGTAGACACTAAATGATAACTCTAATCCAACTATCAATAATATGAAATTAGGTCTTGATCGATGATACATGTAAAACTCAGAAGAATTCTGTGTCAGTTAAGGGAGGTTAAGGGGGCTTCGGGGAGAAGAAAAAAACATGAAATATGTAACTATGGGGAAATATTCAAAATAAAAATTTTTTAAAAATAAAAATTAAAAAAAAAAGAGTTCAACGGGGAGGGGTGGATCTGGAAATGATGACAATATAAAAACAAAAAAGATTGATAATTTTTTAAAGCAATGCATCAGCTAATCTACTATTCTATTATAAAAAAGGAAAGACTACTTTTTAGGATACCAGTAAAATGAATCTAAGAATCTGAGTTGAAAACCACCTTATAGACTTAAGTCTAATTCAATTATTATTCAGAAGAGGAAATTAGAAGCATTTCTCCATATGAACAAGTTGAAATTTTCCAAGACTTAAAAAATTCACAAAAAGAGCATCCTTATTTACTGGGACACTACTATGGAAGACACATATTAATCATAACTTATAAATTCATTTAGCACTTTATGTTTACAAAGCACATGCTATACATTATTCTCTCTGATGTTCTCAATAAACTTTCTCTGTAACAGGGTATTAAGTACTATCCATTTCTCACTCTACAGCTAAGTAAGTCATAGATCAGAAAATTGATCATTATAGATTACGTAGCTCATAAACAGAATTATGGGACTCATCCATAAATTCTAAGTCCAAAGTTCTTTCCACTAAATCACATTACACCCTCATTTCTGAAACAAAAAACTGAGGTGGCCAAGTCTGTCCTACCTACTTCTAAAGACTAAAATACAGGCGTGGAGCCAAAATAGCAGAGCAGAGGCAGTAAATTCTGCCAAATTCTCCCAAAGATCCCTTTCAAGCAACTTTAAAATACCATTTCAAATATTATTCTAGAGTGGTATAGCCAATAAAAAATCAGGGTAAGACATTTTTCTAGCCCAAGACAACTTAGGAGGCTTGAAAGAGAGGTCTACGACACTGAGGTGGGGGGCCAGCTAGAGCATACAAGCAGAAACACCATCAGTGGACTATGGAAATGTCAATGGCAACAAGCAATAGTAGCAGCTTTGGGAACTCTCAACCCAGAAACAGTAACGGGATTGGGAAATCAGTCAGAAAACATTACAGGGGTTCCTTGGGCTAGTACTGGGCACAGGACCAGGAAGTTTGGCAACTCCATTGCCCAAATGCAATTCTGGATCACAGTTCCAGGAAGAGAAGCACTAAGCACTTGCAGCTGTAGGGGCCA